>NW_027266997.1:0-28062 GCF_963676685.1 Mytilus edulis
AAATTTTTTAAAATGTAAAGAAATTATAATATATCAATTACAATTTAATTTAAAAATTAACTTGTTTATGAATTTCAGTGTTTCTCATAAAAAAAATATAAAAGTTATTAAGCTGGGCCATAATATATTGATATTAGTATAATAGTCTCAGAGTTAAGCAACTTTAATCAATAGTTTGAAACAATCCATAAAAAATATAGGGAATTATATACACCAATCAATTAGATGTAACCAAAAGTCTCTTAATGCGTGTGGAATGCGTAATTTTTCCCTTTGGGATCAATATTGTTCCATCCGTGCGTCCGTAGTAATTATTGTAAAAGTACGGATTTCGGTCATAGCTGGTCCGGTTCAGATCCGTAGTTTAGAAATCGGTCAATGGCGGACAAATGCAAGAAAAATTTACAAAAATAAACGATGTTTGACAAGTTATTTGGAAAGGAACATGACGTTTTTAATGCAATAAATGGATTAAACATTTACTGGAGGCAACTTTTATCACGTTTAAATGAAGTAACAAACTTATTTTGCCACCGAAATTTAGGTTGATGTACGTTTTCGAGTAACAAGCACCGGAACTTGCAGAAATGCACGAAGTGATAAAAAGTTTTTTTTTTTATCAAATAACCTGCTACACACTGCGAAGACAATGCTTCAACCTCTTTTCTAAAGATAATGAATCGTTTATGTCTGAATTTCTTTAATTTTCATTTAAAAATTCGTGTTTCATCAACTTGGTAAAAATTGGAAATGTCCAATGACGGAAGCGACTGAAAGCGACTATCGTCATGGACAGGGCGACTTGTTTTCGCTTTTGGGGGTCGGGGAAAGCGAAGTGACAGTCGGGAAGGCGACTTCTTCGCCCAAGTCGCCTGGTAGCGTGAGCCCTGTGACCTTAAATAAACTTTACCTTTACAGCTTGTAAATCTTCTTCTTCCATACATGTATCCAATACAATTAGAAACACAGGTGGGTGACATTGGGCTCTCTGTAATGATCAATAAAATGTAAACCAACCCTACATTTACTTACATTTCCAACAAAACCTTTTTAGGATGAATTTTACAGAACAATTTTTGAAATATATGGCAGCATTTTGAATGAGTATCTGAACAAATGCCATATCATCTAGGTTTACCACTATTTTCAGAAATGTTAATCATGAAATCCTATTTTGATGTGGAAAAACCTTTAAAATTTCTTGACCAATCTTTTAACTGGTAAAAAATTAAGAATTGATAATGTCAAATGTTGTAGCAACTTATTTCATAATCAAGCTAGTATATTTCAGTTTTGATCTTTGCAAATGGTCGATGATTGAATGGTTTAAAGTGATTAATAAATTCAATTGTTACTTAGATATTGATAATTTGTAAGTTAAACAGTAATAATAAAGCGGTTCCATGTGATTCACACATGTAATACACAAAATGATATACTTACAGTAATTGTGTATTCTAATGTAGAAAACTGAGGAATTATTTCTGCAGGTTGATGTTGTTCTGAGATGGCTGCATATTGTGGAGGAAACTGAAATAAAATACATAAATAACAAACGTGTATAAAATGTTATGGTTATTCGCTAATTGAACATGTTTTAATGTTTTAACATAGACTAAGTCCTTATACATGTAGATCACAAAGTCAAACACTTACAAACATGTGTTTTTTTGCTGTGCCTGTTCATGTACTGATACTGTGTCATATATCCTTTGTTTTTTTCCCTATCATACAAATAGAAAGTGCTAAAGTACATCTAATTCTTACTTATACATGTGTAAGCTGATATACTGTACACGGAGTCTGATTTAGTAAACCAAAAATGCCTGTTGTTAAGATGCGAATTGGGATTTTGTTTAAAAAAAAATGTATTGACACACTAGTATCATTCAATGTGATTTCTTTTTTCACAATGTAGAAGTCAACTTACAGGGTTCCTTTGGAAACAGAAGTTACATGCCCAAATCTTTGCTCTGTAATCCACTTGGCTGAAATGACATAAAAAATTATGTGAACATCTACATAAAAAATATTGCTAGGATGTTAGCCACTGTATAAATGAAAAAAGATAATGTTTATATTGTATTTCATAGCATAGAAATTTGCTTAACACTTCCATGAATGTTTCACATTTTTCAGATGTTCAGTTTTCTATTATGGCAAATTAAATCTTATCCATACATTCATGAACATGATGAACATTAAGTGATATGCCACTACAAAACATCAGGACTGTATATTGTTTTAAAATTTAAATCCACTATGTCAGTACATGTACATAAGCCGTGATAACTCTTTGTGCAAAAATAAAAGCTGAATATCTATCATATTTACCAGAATGGATTAAGTATAGCTCTACATGCTGGTCTTGTACATAACACTGGATCATACTGTATAGGTGGCAAGTCTGCTCTCTCTTTAATAGGGGTCAATAAACATCCTAATGGTATAACCATACGTGTAGCCTCTATCCGACTAGATGGCCAAACATTCCAACTAAATCTTGTTCCGTCACGATCTTCATTTTGTTGAATGAATTCTTGATATGTTGCCATGCTGGCTCTATCAATAAAGAAACAAGTTTAAAATGTTGAAAAACAAAACGTTACAAAATAAATTAACATTCACAACTAAAAACTATGAATTTAGTGTTATCAAAATTCTTATTTAGCATTTACCACAAAGAAAGTAAAGTAGGTTTTAGTACAATAATACATTGTACAACATAAATTTGATTTCACCTTCAATTCTTTAAAATAGAATGGTTTAACTTTTATGATGTAATTCTATATGAAGGTCAGTCATGATCACATCCTGTATACTGTCAAATTCAATTTATTTCAGAGTCAACATATAAAATTTAATATACATGTACATTTGGTCTTTAATACTCTTAGGTGTTAAATTTATGAAGAATACAGCAAAAGGAGTTATATATTTCAAAAAAAATTAACCAATTATAAAATAGCAAGCTTTACAAATGTATAGCTGCCATCACTTTTCCAGAATTTAATTCCAAACTCAGTATTTTCAAATAGCACCATTGGATTTGAAATGGCAGTGTTTCAGATTTTCCCAAAAAAATTACATCACCACATTTGTAACACTGTGACTCTGTTATAAAATCTAGTCAGCTTCATCACGGTACCCTGGAGCTATAATCAAGTTCCTGGAGAGATCACTGAATCTTAAGCAATGTTTGCCAACAATGTAAAAGTTTTGGTTGGTCTAAGATGGTAGATGTACGTCCCATAATATAAAATGTGCAATCTGACTAAAAAGGTTAAAATACTGATCCTGTGTAAATGCTTTGCATATAAAGGGACAAAGTCCCCTATTACAGTAGAAAAATCAATAAAAAACATCATTTTTTTTTTTAAATCAGGAAAATTTCCAAAATTTTTCATTACTAGTACTACATTTACTAATGAACTCAAAATCGTTAACCTTTTTTTGTCACTTTTTTTCTATTCCCCCATTTGCACAGCAATTTACCTCCCTTTTCCAGTCTCCTTTGTCATGAGACTTTGAGTGAAATATATATTTATCAGTCCAGTAAAATATAGGAAGGAACACAATAACAATTTCATTTTTAATTATTCTTTGATATGAAAAAAAAAAAGTTACTTGATGATAGCGTTTCTTTGTTTACATTCAATATGACGTCATAATTAACATAACTCCATAACTAAAATAACGTCATAACTAAAATAGCGTCACAACTAAAATCCATAACAACAGAACCAAAATCAGAAACGTTACGGTATTTCCGTTTCTTTTTTAACAGATTTTGAAGTTAAAATATGTTTGATTTAAACAGAAATAATTTATACAGACTTCGTCCCCTTTCACAGGTAATGTCTGCCTTATATTACATGTTATAAGAATATGACGAAGCTCCATTCTGCATTCTGAT
This sequence comes from Mytilus edulis, assembly GCF_963676685.1. Classification (NCBI taxonomy): domain Eukaryota; kingdom Metazoa; phylum Mollusca; class Bivalvia; order Mytilida; family Mytilidae; genus Mytilus; species Mytilus edulis. The sequence continues at coordinate 3,917 of NW_027266997.1, forward strand.
ATGATTTCCTAATCCAGCTTAGTTTCCAAATATTTGAAACAGTTGTGTGTTAATCATTACAAAACTTCTTCAATACAGTCAAAACCACGGCAGTGTCAGATTCAATAAAGTTTGGACACAGTATACATAATTTTCAATCAGATTGTACATTACTGTAAATGTTTATAATCTCCAGGTGACTGATAGAAAAAGATTGACATAAAAATATAGTGTACAGAAAATATCCCCAATTTACTTACTTGGTTGAAAATTTTACTTTCATTCTCTGTGTAAATAGATATTTCGAACAACAATTAGAGTACTGTAAACGAACTATACTTGTTAAAATATGTTAGAACAAATATATAAAATATCTGGTACTGTCAGTTTCAGAAGCCAGTGCTCACAAGTCTCAATTATTTACAGTACAAAACTTGAGTGGTGTCTTTCACTTAACAAATATATTATGAATATCAAACAAATCATTTTTGTTTGTATTTTGGAATACTTACTTCCACAGACAACGGAATGACGTTGAATATTTCCAGTTGTCAAATCCACACACGAGAAATCTCCTGTGATGCCACGTAAAAATCCCAGAATGCAACTTATGACGCAATATATGGGATATCCCTTCCGTTTGGCACTTTCATTTTTGCATCGTCCCAGTTTACTTCAAATTTAAACTATAATAATGATAGCTATTCATGCAGGTAGAAAGACAACAAGCTACATAAATACCTTTACACTTTCTTGTACTAAAGAAGGATGCAAAAAGAAAGGCACCTTTATTTGGGGCGAAAAATCGAAATAAAGTTGTATAAAAGTTAAAGCCAAAGACGTGGAAACTCTGTTTTTTTCCGGAAAATTGTAAAAAAAAAAAAATATCATCCCAAAAAATCGAAAAAAAAACCATAGAATTTGGGCGAATTATTGCAAATCAAAGACAAACCACTGAAAAAAACTGTTGTTATACATGAACAGAATCGAAAACCTACAATGGAAATAGGAAGATGAGATGTGAGTGCCAACTGAGACTACTAATCTATAACACGGTATATATAGTAGTCTCAGGTGCCAATGAGACAACTCTCCATCCAAATAACAATTTATAAAAGTAAACCATTATAGGTCAATGAACAACCTTCAACACGGAGCCCTTGACTAGAATGTAGGACAGAAAGTCACAGGACAAAAAGTTGCAGACAAAAGTCACGGACAAAATGTCACAGGACAAAAAGTCACAATTCATTTTTTCTGATTATTTTCTTTGAATAAAAAATGCCTATTTTTATAAAAACATTTTTGTATTTTTCTTGAAGTATTGTATATTAACCAACTTTGTAAGCAAAATTTATCAAAAAAATATCAAAGATGATCAAATAATTGTTAAGAAAACTAAATGTTGAAGTAAATTGGCACTTAAATGGCTTCATGGTGCCAACAAATATGACCTTTGCATGATTAAAATTGAATAAATCTTTTTTTTTCAAGTAAAATGATAAATTTCATTGACTTTAATATGGAATTATGTATTAAAAAGTAAGTAATTCAAGATATTTCTCTTATATATTCATGTTATTCAAACAATTGTCAAAAAATTATTTGTGACTTTTTGTCCTGTGACTTTCTGTCCGTTTACCCCTTGGCTAACACCGAACAAAAAGCTATAAAAGGCCCCAAAATTACTAGTGTAAAACCATTCAAACGGGGAAAACCAAAGGTCCAATCCATATAAAAAACGAGAAATAAGAAACACGTATAAATTACATAAACAAACGACAACTACTGTACATCAGATTCCTGACTTAGGACAACGTTTTTGAGTTCATTAAAGATATTAATCTAAATACTAAAAAATAGTAGATCGATTTATTTTTTGGACTTTGTCCTCATATCAAGTATTAGGGAGCTACCATTTGATTTTTATTGGGTGGGGGGGGGGGGGGGGGGGCTAGGATGGAATTTGAAAAAATAGGCAGGATAGGAGTTTTGAGTTAAAAAAAAAAAGGCAAGATGAGACACTTGCAAAAAAAAAAGTTAGGACAACAATTTAGGTAAAAAAAAGTCAGAATAAACTGAAAAAAAAGGCAGGACCGAACAGAGTGAAAAATGAAAAGGCAGGACAGAGATTACAGCTAAAAAAAAAAAGCAGGACAAAATTTTTCATTCTAGCCCCCCCCCTAAAAATCAAATGGTAGCTCCCTTAATGAAGCATAGATGTACTGTCTTTGACTGACCATAACTTTTCAATCGTTGGCAAACATTTAAAAAATTCATTCATACAGACATCATCCCTTTCACAGGTATAAATGTAGTCCGAGATTACTCTGACGTCCTACGGCTGTTTTGCCAGACAAGCTGGGGCCGTTGGGTCGGACTAGCATAAATGCTAGTCCTATAATATAAGACCTCAAAAGTTCATATCATTTACATTCATGTTATTTTACCATATAAAGTAAATTTTTTAATTGTTTTAAAATAAAGTGACATTTTCCAAAAGCATAGATAGATTTCCTCTAGTGATTTGTCAATTATTCTGACTAAATGAAAAATGAATATTTTGATGAAAACAAGGACGTATATATGTTAGTTATACATCCTTGATGAAAATCAAAGACCAAGATCTGATTCATACAATACTGGTAAACTGATAGTCGGAAGATGTTAAACAACTATCAAATTCTCATTAATGACATTGCCACTACAAAAATCAAGCTAAATAACTGTTAAGGGAGCGAACATATGCAATACCCTAATCTCAAGTTAGTAATAAACTAGACCTGTGGTCCTATTAATCAAAGAAATTAAGATAAGAATATATGTCAAATTTTAGCAGGACTTTTATAGATAACCTGTAATTACAGTTTTCACACAAGTTGATACAACATTCTACAGCATGTAAGACATAACCTTTGCTGGAGGTCAACATTTAAGGAAGTTTCTTTATTTTCTTTTACATATTTTCAAGCTATTATCAATATTCTAATCTTTCCTACAGGTGCTGGTTACCATTCAGAATCTAAATCAGATGTGTACAAAAGAATTTGTAAACAAGCCTGTTTATTGGTATGCTGAAATAATATATATGTATATCACAGAAACAGTTTCAGTAAATTGTTATGAATCGATTAACAAGGGGTCTCATTGGGGGGTTTCGATCCCGGATCCCGCTTACTGTTTCGTCAGATTCCTGTATCCCCCTTACACTATATACGTAAGCAATTCTCATTTTTTTTTCATTTCCCGGGTCCCGCTAGACCTCATTTCCCGTTTTCACGACACCATAATTTGGCTTTCACGTGTCACGCTTACAAAAAATCAGCAATCTGGTGTCACGCTTAGACCCCAATGAGACCCACTAACAAAAGGCCAGTAAAAAAACTTAAAATCAATTAGATAATACAAACATTTAAATATGGTGCATTTTTTTAAACGAATTTTAAGACCTGTGTATGATATCAATCAACAACAAAAATTATTTTAATAGCTTGTATTGACTCAGCTATTGGTTTCTTATAAGAGTTAATATATTGCCCTAAAAATATTTTGTAACCAGAAAATATTATCATCAATACAAGATCAACAAAAAAGAGATTTAAATCATGAATTATATTTATTGTCTACTATGTTGGAGAGTGGTTGTTAATGATGCGCATAGACCTAGGTGAGCGACACAGGCTATGTAAAGCATCTTATTTACAGATATTATGTTTTTTACCTGTATACCTACATCTTTTTTTCACAAAGTTGATTTGATATGACAGTAATAATATCTTTGCAATAATTAATATTATTAAATGATATTTTGAAGATCTGTATATTAAGATAGTCATAAACCTTCTCCACTTATCTTTATACCTTTTCATTGCAAGTATCATTAAACAATATTTTAAGTTATCACCAAGTAAAGAAATTTTAACTAATTCTAACACGATTTTAGGCCATTGAAGCAATAAAGTGTGGAAAAAATGCAGTAGACTGTGTAACCATAGCTGTAAAATGTTTGGAGGTTAGTAAACACACTTGTATTAATTTATAAGGTGTACATCTCACTTCACAGTTTGATGTAAGACCTGTACTGTAGTCTGTAATACATAGGTGTCTAATTTTCAATTTGATTGTTTTTTTAAATTTAAGCTTTTTTAATTGAAGCATAAAGATGCCTAATTTGTTTGAATGTGACTCTCTATATATGAACATTATGCAATACTCTTTTTTTTCTTAATAATGGTGATATATGACATGCAACAACAAAACAGAATGCCAGATTTATTTTTTATTTTTTATGCAGTGTTTCCAGTTACTTTTTTTTATAATTTATTTTAGAACTCTCCCAATACAAATGCAGGAATAGGATCTAACCTGACCATGGATGGGACTGTTGAGTGTGATGCAAGTGTTATGGATGGCCTGTCACTTCAGTTTGGAGCTGTTGGTTGTGTCCAGGGTAGGTAAATCTTTTACTTCATTGGAATACACCATCTCAATGGTCTTGTTGTACATGTATCATGCTAGGCTTAAAGTATGGAAGGTTGTGATTTCTATTTCTGATCAAGTAAAACAAAAGACTTGGAAATTAGCATTAGTGTTTCTGTACTTTAACTTGGAATTAGGAGCAAAACCTGATTGGTCTTGGGTCAGAATAATGTGCCAAGGTAGGGTTAAATGTCTTTCTGCAGACTGTTTTATTCTGAACTAGCGTATGGCTTGTTTTGCATGTCAACATAGTATAAAAAGGGTTGATGTTTATAACAAATTAAACTGTTCTCAATATGATATAAGCATTTCTTTTGCCACTGGCCATTAAATACCAATTTCATTTAGCTGGTTTTTTTTCTTGAAAATAAGATCAGATTAATGGTGAGTTGTAATTAATGAAAGCTATGTTTATTCATCAAAAATACATGTATATGAAATTTGATATCCAGTTTGTAATCCATGAAAGTTACAATGCATGTTTCATTAAAATTGAGATAGTCTATAAAGCAGAAATCACCTTGTAGTACACATTCCGGGGAGGGGGTACACATTATGTTTTTATAGTTTGTATCCAAGTCTATTTCTCTGTTCTCTATCCCACATCAGTTTGAATTTTATTATAAGGGTGGTTTGATTATGACAAAGTTGTGATACATGTATCAATAAAACTTTAAACTTAGTTCATGTGATTTTTTTTTAGATTTATGCCAAATTTGGGTTTTTGACCAAGGTTTTATGGTTAAATGTATATATGGAAATGTGATGGTGCAAATCAACATGGTGTCCTATGGAAAATTATTTCTGATAATATTTCAAAAGTCTTTTAAATCTTTGATGGTATTTCAGTGGACTTAATTTTTTCATTAAAAAAAAGGTGATACTTTTTTAACAGCACATGGAATGATTCCATGTTTTCAATATCTTGAAAAATAAATAGACTATATTTGTTTTTAATGACAATGTGCAAGATAAATAATTTAAATCATTTTTGTTTGTACAGGATTTCAGAATCCAGTGGAAGCAGCTAGGCTACTTGTGGAAAAACAAAAACAAGGCAATTTATCCTTAGGAAGAATTCCACCAAGGTAGGCTAGGTATATATCCTCAGGTTTTTTTTTGCTGTAGTCTGTCACAGGAAAAGGACCTGACAAGGACATGTTATAAATCAGACCACCAACACATTTTTGGAATATTGCTTCAATTGTTTTGCATACCATATAAAATTATACCTTTTTAAAAAATCATATATGATTACTAAATTTGTCAATTGTAAAACAATGGATGTGTAATTGTGGCCGGTAGTTTTTACTGGTTATGGCATTTTCAAATTAGAAGAGTCTCAAACAGGCTAACATCATAAATTTGACAGATTTTGATGAATTGTTTTGAAATTTTAGAAAACTTTAATTAAGGGCATATGTTACAATTACAGGGGAGGTAATGACGTTGCTAACATAAAATGTTAAACGGTGATATATTGGGAAAAGATGCATTTTTTGACTGATTTTTATCATTCACACTGATTTAACTTTTAAACAAATTCATGGACCCCTCTGTTTTAAAATGACATTCGGTTTGATTACGTATGAAGATTAATTGTATCAAATTTTATGAAAAAGTCAATGATGTCAATTTTATTTTAAATTTGATAAATATACTGCAAAAAATGAACTTTTTTTTCCAACTTCATTGATGAATTGTAGTTATTTCTAAACAAAATATTTATTAATTTATGGATACTTATATAAATGAAAACTTATAAATAATTTAACAAAAAAACAGCTTGTGTTTATCTTTTAAAACAAAAAAGTTAGGCATATCTGTCGTGAGGAAAATATGTCCAAAAAATCTGAATTTTGAGCAAATATCTGAAATTTCGACCTCATTTTACTCAAAAAGTAGCACATGAAGGTATATTTTTTATTAAATATTTGATTTAAGCAGGTAAAAAACATCCTATAGATCTGAAAGGGAAAAATATTCTCACCATCAGAAATAAACTTTTGGATATGCCCTTAAGTTAACATTTTTATGAATCTATTTTATTTTAGCATTTTGGTAGGAAATAGAGCAGAGAAATGGATATCAGAAAATGACCCTCATATCAACACTAGTTGTAATCTGATTACAGGTAATACTTTTGTCTGAAAATAAAGAATTCCTTAGTAGACTCATACCCCATCTTCTTATTTTAATATCAGTTAGAATTTTAGCATTTTAAAATTAGTCTCTTTAATTTTTAACAGTGAACACAATTGCTTGGAATAATTTGCCCTTACCATATGTACTACATATTTTTTGTAATAATATTATATTAATAAATTATATTTATGGTAATGGTATTTTACTAATATACAGGTCAATGATTATAAAATTGATAGAAATCACTTACATCTATGGTATTAAGTATTATAAAAATTGCTTTTAAATAGGAGTACATTTAGCAAACAAGGTACTTTGCTGACATATAATGATAATGTCCTCATATATGTAGTATCAAGCACTTTCTATTTCATAATAACTATCTGTTTTATGTAATGTATATTTTAGATGAATCAAAGAGAATGTTTCTGAAGTATAAAAGAAGACTAGAACTTCATGAGGAAAGAAGTGAACAACAAAAGGAGAAAGATTCATCAGAATAAAGACAAACAAGATGAAGATGAGGTCATTATAATTTATAACAAAGAATGTATAAATAATTCTATGAAATTCATAGACTTCATAAACTGAGGTTCTAAAGAGCTGGAATACAGATCTGGGTATTGACAGTTAAAAAAGATGTATACTAGGATGAAGGCTTAACTTAAACATACCAACTTCTATCTCACTGTAGCAGACACATGTTATGCCATCTGTTTGTGAATGCTCTTCATTTATCCCTTTTTCACTTTCTTGGGCAGAGATTGATCTTTTGGTTTCAGAGGTGAAAATGAAGATTTAAAAAAAAAAATATATGATAAGTGAAGGCAATAACTTAAAGGGTTGTTATGTCGCTAACAATGGTAAAATGCCCTACAAAAGAATAACTTATATACTGGTGAGAAAAAAGTGAAGGTGTTTTCGTTAATTGTACATCATATTAAATTATATGAAATTTATATGAAGTTTTGGAACATATGATGCATAATGTCTTTAGCTAGTCATTTAATGAAACCGTCAACTATAAATGTTAACTAATTCTCCCTCTTAAAGACAAAATATGACTACGATAAAACCTTTTTGATATATATTGACTTGTTCATTCATAACTTTACACAATGTTTAGTTTTCATTGTCATTTATACATTTAAATCAATATATTTTTTATAGGAAATAGGTGTGACTGATGGAAGACAGCATTCAGAGTTTGATACAAGATACAGTTGGAGCGATCGCCATGGATACTTCTGGTAACCTAGCAGCAGCTGTATCTAGTGGTGGTATAGCCCTTAAACAACCAGGCAGACTTGGACCAGTTTGTAATTTTTGTTTGTTTTTTAATTTGTTGCTTTGAGGTACTACCAAACACATTGACTAAAATAAATTTGGCTCATTTAATTTTCATTAAATTTTGACCAAATATTAACTTTTACCCTTTGACAAAAATATAAAAATTTCAAAAAACTTGAACCACATTTTCTTGGTAAAAATTCATTGGATATATAGCAGTTTGACAAACAGTTATCATTGAGAAGCTTAATATTTCCTTAACAGTACACAATGTGATTAAATCATTTAGCTGATTTGTGCAGAGTTATCTCCCTGTAGTATTAGGTACCACCTTAAATTCAGAAACTTTTGTGTGGAATTTTTATTGTAATTGTTGAACAATGGACACAAATGTGAGATTTGATATTGTAATTTCACAAAAAGTTGCATAATGCTTCCAAAATTTAAAACACAAGTTTTTATTTTATGACAACCTATCCTGTTTCAATTTTTTTGCAATTATAAAAAGTTGGCAAAAATTTCTTAATTTACAGAACTGGTAGTAAAAATTCTCTTTAACCAATAAATGAAAACATATTTATATATTGTTTGAAGTCAAGTGTCTTTAGTTCTGTTTTGTTCTTATTTCTACTCTATTAAGTATCCTAGCACTTGGATTCGGTGTAGAGAATAAATGATTTTTTTTAGGAAAGGAAAAAGGGCAATATTACTATAATTCATGATATGCACATTGTAGTGGTTAATGTTAAAATTGGGAAGTACTGGTACTTGAAGAACGGAACAGTTTGTTTGTGATGTATGTATTCAATTGATTCAACCATCTTTTTAACTGCTATCTGTCTATATCTATTTTAAACATGTTTTTTTTCATTTTATTTACTCTGTATATTAGCAGTTTTATACATATTTATTATATTACTTTTAATTCTGTAGGCTGCAACCTATGGTTCAGGATGTTGGGCTTACAATTGGTCATCAGACAGCAAGCCAGGGGTTGCAATAGCAACTTCAGGTATGATTTAAATCTATGATATAAGGAGAGACTTATTGAAATTATCCTGTACATAAGATATGCAAGTTTGTCCATGAAAATCAACTACAGTTAATGTTGGAGTAGAATAAAAACATGACCACCAATCAATCAATCATGACCAAAAAAACTTTTTCAATAAATTGATAAATAATTTTTCCATTTATTATTAATACGATATATATTTATGCTAAACCAATTTTCTTTGCATGTTTTAGGAAGTGGTGAGCATCTAATGAAAACCTTATTCAGCAAAGAATGTGCCAGTTGTATACAAAATATGGACAGTGGAAGTCTAGGCCTTAGTTTTGCTTTTAAAGACACTTTTTAGGTGATTTAACTTGTGTTGTTCAAATTTATATAACTTACAAATTAAAGTTGGTTGAAGAGCTCATCATTCTCAGAAAAAATTATCATCAGATAATTAAAATAAAGTTCTACATGTTCTTAAAGGTATTGGGCCATCACGATAAATACTATTTAATTAAGTTTGACAGTAACTGTTACTTCAAACTCCTTTACCCTTTAGATAAAAGTTTAAATATATTTCATCAAAATAACTTTATCTTATAGACAGCTTTTTGGTGATATTATATAGAATGAAATTCAAAACAGTGTGGCTGTGGCCATTGATTGACACATTAAATTCATCTATTGACTGGGACAATTTAGGTGAACATTTGTATGTAATGACCACTGCTCACTATGTACTTTTTAAAGACACTTAAACTATGGGGGTCACCAAAGGTTCTCAACACCTTAATAAAGTAATTAGAAAAATTAATCAGAAATAACACGATGTTTTAATGTATATCAATTATATAAATCAAAACATAAAGGTTATTCCTGGTTATTTTTTCGAATTATTTTATAATTAAAGGCGTTAAGAAACCTTTGGTAACCCCACAGTTTAAATGTCTATCGTAGGTACGTCGTGAACAGTGGTCGTTACAGACAAATGTTTACATAAATTGTCCCAGTCAATGGATGAATTTAATGTGTCAATCAATGGCCACAGCCACACTGTTTTGAATTTCATTCTATATGAATTAATACATTTGTATTTTGTATATTATTAGAGTCTGAATTCCTGAAACACCTTGACTGCAAATTTGGTGGAGCGATAGCTTTAAGACAAGACAAATATGATAATAAACAGTCAGGTATGAATATATTATTTAAAATAACTAGTTAAACATTGTGTCACACTACTAGTTCTTCACAATATTAGAAGGTACATGTACAGCTTTTCGTGACAAATATGTTATGTCTGGCCTCCAATATTTTGACACAAATTTATCTGAACTGGGGCTTCAATTTGATAAAATAATGTCTGACATTCTATTGATAGACCAGTGCATTATGAACATTTAAAGTTTATTTCCTGTAACAACACAAAACAAATAGCAATTAATTTTCTATTGATTAGTATGCAGAAATATCAATCTGAATCATTATTATAATAAATACCAAAAAAATCAATTTGTTGGGGGTTTGAATTGACACTTTTAAGAAATTTATAAAAAGTTATAGTAAAATAAGTCTTGCCTCAACTTTAATTTAATGCAAGAATTCATCAAACCAGTCAAAGTATTTTGCTATATACAGTATTGTAATAGCATTAAATGAAATTTGGGGTTGGTGAGCATTATCATTAAATTCAATGATAATCCAAAGTTAGAAGCACATGTACAGTGAGTAGATTTTTGATAACTCAAAATGAAATTACTGTACCTGAAAGCACCTGGAATGACAACCATAATAATATCCCAAATTGAAAGTCTGAGTGTGCAAAAGAATTGCTTTGTGCTTTACTGTTATTGGTTTCTAATAATTGTTTATTTATTATTTGCAGTAGAACTTATATGGGGACATACAACAGACAGCATGTGTATAGGTTTTATGTCTTTATCAGATAAAAAACCAAAGGTGAGTTAAGCTGAAATTTTTTTTCAACTTTTGTGATTTAGCTTGAATGCCATCTTCATGACACTGTTTCATAATCTTTAAACACTGTTGAATCATTGATGTCTTAGTTCTGATTAGATGACATCTGCCAGGCATTAATACACAACAGATTTATGGATAAAGATCATTCTTATGCCCCTCTGTATTTTCGTTTGTATGTTATGAAACTGGAGTCGGTTTCACAAAAAAACTTACGACTAAGATTTGTCCTAAGTATACTGAATTGTTCATGACTTATGATCAATCTTAATCATAAGTTTTTTTTATTAAACCTACTCATGGTTTTTCAACAAAATGCTTATTACCACAAAACACAGATGAAGTTTGAATTTTGGTTGTGTCATTTTTATCATTTTAGAGTAGTGGCCCTTTACAAATGGAAAAATTGCTTAATTTTAAACTTGCCTTTCAAATGGAAAAATTGGTGATTTTTTGTTTCAGTTCTCTAACTTAAGTTTGCCTCCACCAAATGTTATGACACTTGTACACAATGCTTATTACCACAAAACACATCAAGTTTGAATTTTGGTGGCGTCACTTTTACCATTCTATTAATATTTCACATGCTTATTCTTACCAGGACTAAAAAAATTGATGCAAAATTTGGTGATCTTTTTTATATTTTTTTACCTGTTTCACATACAAGAAGAACCTACCAATAAGAATGACCCATAGTATTTTATTGATAAACACAACAGATATACTACAACAGAAAATTTAATATCTATCTACCCTCTACTTGCATTTTAAAAAGACAAATATATTAACAATCAGACATTTCTACTTTTAGGTATTCCTTTCAAGACTTCCACCACAAAGCCTACCTGGAAAGTCATTTACAATGGAAGGAAGACAGATTTATAAATAAAATCATTTTGAGCAATTTTATTTTGTATCAGTGTGATACCATTATATATGGATATTTTGAAACAAGCCCATTAATTTATCAAGAAACATTTGTTACATTCAAGATTAAATCGAATTTAGCTTCATAACATATATCAGAAAATCCTAAAACTTTGTAAGGAAATCAAGCAAAACTCATAATGCTTTGCTTATTGTACTAAACAGTTGGTCTTTCATGAAAATAACATTTCTCTTTGTGATGTAACTTATCGGATATCTTAATTTTCATGAATTCAAAATGTTCACTTAATAATAACCCTAAGTAGAATTTTTTTCTAGATAGTAATTATGATAGTTATTTGCAATTTCTGATTTCCTTTTAGTAAGACCAGGAAAAATGGTTTCAGATAAAAATAACATCCTAAGTAGGTAAGGGAGATAATTCCATGAAATTAGGTATTTTGTTGTTGAATTTATCCATTTTTGCCCATTATTATACAAATATAGCCTTTGTATGAGGTCGATACAAGGATATATTGACTTAGGACGAAGTCTGAGGTTGATATTCTTCTTTGGTTCGATATATCCTGTATTGACCTCATACAAAGGCTATATTTGTTATATTATTAATTTCCGACCATATTTGTATCGAAATCTATCATATAATTTTGTTGGAATTTTATAGATATTATATTGTCTCCTTGACAATAAAAACATATTAGTTGTTATTTTATTTACTTTTTATTTGTTTGACATCTAATGTATTTGAAGATTTTTTTCGTCAAATAATCGATCACAGATATCATTTGTTTCAAAACGTTTTACAATATCCTGAAATTCATAACATGACGTCCCAAAGTATATCAGCTTTTAGATATTCTAAAAATAACCGTGGAATATGCCTTTTGATGTACAATATGCTTTTTTGCTATCCGCCGTTTTCTCTCTACCTTCGAAAATATAGTTTAACATGAGACTATCCCTAAAGGAATCAAATTTGTTTAAATATACGAATTAATAATATATATATATACATTGTATTAACTTGTAAGTTGAGATATATACACTAAAAAATGGGGAATACAAAATATTATCAGCAATATAGCCACATGGCCAAACTGATAATGAACTATTGGGTATTGATCTTTAGTTAATATTTTAGCGCAAGACATACACAAATATAACTATTACAACTGGATTTCATACCTTCGGTAGTAGATACTTCACCAGTCCTGAGGGATTGAGTTTTGAAAGTTCATCTTTAGCTCAGTCGGTTAAAGTGCTTTTCTGTAACACAGATGTCCAAGAGTAGACACTAGACAACAAATAGCTAGGGTCAACAGTTAAACTACAGACCTAACATAAAGAGATGTTATTAAGGTTCTATAATGTACAGAAAACAATTGATTGATTGATTGATTTGTTTTAATGCCACTTTCATCATTATGGTTAGTTTGTAATGTTGGATAAAGCTGGAGAGAACCACCAACCGTAGGCAGGAAAACTAACCATCCTAGTCAATTAAGATTAAGTTGAAAACACCTGGCATAAATACAGTGTTAGAACTCACTACCTCAGTGTTGACAGGCTAGTCATCTTGTTTTTGGACTTCTTATACCACTAAGCTACTGTGTATATTTACGCCCCTATCAAATAACTTTATCATAAGTGAAAGTCCATCTGCTATACATTATTTAAAGGTACTAATTATCTGTAGTTCTCTTCTATGGGCATTAATGATGAGACATAACTACATTAATAGTGTTATCTTTCACAATTGCATAAATTCACCCATACTTGCCAACAAAAATGCCATCATTACTAATGATTTTTTGTCTTGCACCATATAATGTCACTGACCTGGATCTCATTTTCATGGTTTATTGGTCAATGATGAGCATTTGTGGTTTTGATCTGTTTATTAGATACTTTCAGCTATATTTGATGTATATAAGGATTGTAAGAGGTACATGTTTGTCTTGCAGGTTTCATTTGATTTTACCTTTTTCATGGTTCATTGGTTATTGTTATTTTTTCTGTTTTAGTTTTTTTCTCAGATACTTTAAAGAATAGGACCACCCTATTTATTGGATGGAATGATTGTACCATGTACATAAAATTGGGAATGTAAATGGGGAATATGTGAAAGAGACAACAACCCGACCAAAGAGCAGATAACAGCCAAAGGCTACCAATGGGTCTTCAATGCAGTGAGAAAATCCACCACCAGAGGTGAACATGTATGTCTGGCAGGGTTCATTTCACCTAATTTTCATAGTTCATTAGTTAATGTCAAATTTTCATGGTTGAGTCTGTTTCTCAGGCACTTTAAGCATCAGGTCAACTTTAATTTTCCTGGTAATGAATGCAAGGCATTTATGTTGGATAGCAGGGTTCATTTGACCATGATCTTATTTGTATGGTTCTTTGTAAAAAATTGAAAATTGTTATTAGGCATTTCTCACATTTTATATGTAAGTCTGACTATATTCTGTAGACATATAAGAAGATGTGGGTGATTCGACAATCATTTAAGGTTTTTCTGGTCATATTTTTTGTAATCCAGAATTAAAAGTATGAAAAAAGTGTTCAATTAGTTATATTTAACATAGTAGCCAGCTAGATAATAACAATGGCACGTATTTCAGCATTTATTAGGTAGAACACAAATTTAGGGTGCTCGCATAATACAGCTTAACTGTATAAAAATAAGGATGCATATTGGTTCTTGAAGCCTTTCCCTTTAGAATACCTGGTGATGACTCATGATATTAATTGTAATGTTTATTTATTGAATTTTTTACCAAATAAAACTAATGTGAGTCTTAATGGTTTATATTAAAGCTTTTTCATAAGCTCTCACTTTCCCTATAAATCTTTTCATACACCCTCTCCATGACTTCACTTTTTGAAAGTTTTACGAAGCAAAAACAAAATAACTGTACTGAGATGTCATTAATTTTTTTATTGCCAGCAATAAATATCAAATCACTTAGAATGTTTGTCTTCATCATTAGAAATATCTTTGTCCTTGGTAGGTTCATTTATTTTATGTAAATCAGCAAAGGAAACTTGACCACTTCCTCTCTTAGCTGGTTTAGCCTACAAAAAAATAAGGAGGTTGTGAAAATCAGTATCAAACAATATCTTTTAAAATTTTGATTGGAATATATGTATATATGAATTGTACTACTGCATCTAATAAAATGTGATAATTTTCTACTGAAAGCATTTAAATATTCAAAATTTAGATATACAGAAGAATTATATTTTGTTCAATAGGTCACCTTTGTTTGTCTTGTTGTAAAGGCAAAATCAGCAAACACCAAGAAAATTTTACAGAGATTGATTTGGATTTAAACCTTTGTGTTTAAAACCTATACAAAAGATATATTTGATCACTTGAAATCTTCATAATCATATGGAACACTTCTATTTGTGTTAGGGACATTTTGGTCTACAGACATATAAACAACAGCATCACATTATTATTACCTGAGAAGGATCTGGTTTCCATCCTATAAAATTGATTATTTGGAAAGTTGCAGGAATACCACCTTCTTTACCAAACATTTCTGAAAAGAATTTCAATATTGAGTGCAAAGTATTAATGGTTTATGTAATGTTATTTTTGAGTATATTTTATGTACAGGAATATCTTTCTGCATAATTGTCTTCTTTAAAATTTAATGTTAGTAAAAAATTGATTGATGTTCCACCATTCAAAACATAACTGTGTATATATGTACAATGTCACTTCAGGTTTAATAGTCTCACATATGCTTGTATTGTCAACAAAAGTGACATTGAAATCCTCGTGCAATCCGTAACTTAATTCAAAAAATATGTCCTTAAAAAATTAGTCTTCCAGAAAATATAAACTGAGGAAGACAAAATTGTCAAATTAAGATCAAGTAAGTATTACAGAAGCAAAAATATTCAAAAAGGCTTATTTCAGTCACTTGAAATGAATTAGTCATCTAAGATTACTATTTTTTTTCCATTAGTAAATTCTCTTAATTTTCCTAGATTTCAAGATGTGAGTTTTAACATCTGAACAGCAGTCAAATTAACCCAAACCATAATTTTATCATTTTTTGTGTTTGCCGTTTCATTTTAAACAATTTATTTATCATTTATCTTTATAATGTAACTGTTCTATCAAATTATAATACCTTTATATTTTTCATTAGCTAGTTCTATAGTATTTCTATGCAGCATAGGCTTTCTTGACCAGGCACAATTATTTTCTCCCATTCCTGAAAGATAAAAAGATAGATTGCTAATGTATCCATTTTACATTGTACTGCTATTTTAAAGAAACTGCATGTTCCAGTTAATTCAAGAATTTCAAACACAACAGAAAAAATAAGTTTTTATTTTAACTCCACAGATAATTTTTTGCAGCTCAGAAAGGCTAGTGGTTTTCCTAATTGATCCAAAGCAAAAGAAATTGAATAAGTTTAGGAGTACAATTATCTCCCCTTTAAGACTATAATGTCGTCAAATTATGCATATAGTTTGATTAATTTAAAAAAAAATTAGAATAGTTCAAGTTTCTAACCTTTGAGATCATGCATCAACTCTTTTATTCCAGGATAAATAACTGTCATTTCATCAACGATCCTACAATATAAAGTATACACTAACATTAAATCTATTACTGATTTATGTTATATTCATGTTAAAAAGGTCCACCTTTGCTAAAGAACTATGACTGTTTATCAGAGGCTGATTTAGAGGGTTTTTCAGGGGACCCGGCCCCCCCTTTTTTAGGAAAAAATTGGTTGATTATATAGGGAATCACTGAAGCATGACTGTAGCGGGCCCTCTTTTATGAAAAATTCTGGATCCGCCACTGTTTATGTTACAATAGAAGATGCTTTCAAAGAAGACATACTTGATCACACTCTATTCATAAGGTCATAAGACTGTTTTTGTATAGCTTTCAGTATGAATTATTTATCAATGGATGTTAAGATTAGTTTGTCAATGTACTTTTGCATAAGTATACAAAATAAAGATACATGTACTGGTTTATTAGATGTAAATTAGGAAATTTTGAAATTCTTATTAATATGACTAGATTATACTGTGATTCATTTATTTTTCGTGGGTATCAATTTTTGTGGATTGCTAAAAACTCGCATATTCGTGGATATTTGCATAGCCTATTGAAAATTTGTTATTTGTTGACATTTGAATTTGTGGTTCACCTGTTCCCACGAACCCACGAAAATTGATATCCAAAAAATAATAATGAATCCACAGTACCCCTTTACAAATATTTGCTTTAAATGTTATGACATGAAATCTACATGCTTTGTTATATATTCATCAAAGGTTCTGTATATTCATGTTTCTACTGTATTAAAAATAAACAAAAAGAACTAAATCGAGGTGTGTGCAAGTCTTCAGTAGACAAAACAAGATTTTTGCAGTGTAAACAATGAAACGATATCCAACAGGAATGGAAATTATTCTGAGAATTTTTCTTAAATATTGATAGAGCAATCAAAATTTTTAAATACAAATTATTTACTTCCAAATTTATGTTTCTAACTTCACATGAAAAACAACTCTACCTCATGCAATTACATTTTTTTTCACTTTTATGCAAAACAGTAATACAAAATGACTTACTTACTATAGTTAGTAAGGTGAAGCCAGAATTATTTAATAAACTACCTAGATCTCTCACATCTGTAAATGGTGATATATGTGGAGCAAAACCCTGCAAAGATAATTTCATACATTTAGCATTCAATTAATCAATATGAAGAAATTATGAAATAAATGCTTTTCAGTTCTAGCTACAATTTTTTAAGACAATTTATCCATATACATTATACAATTTGCCTTTCCAAATTTGGACTTTGCTTCCATATGAGGGTTATCAAAAAAGAAATTTTAAGCAAACTAATTCAGTAATTTAAACAAAAACAAAAACAACAGTGCATTTGTGTTATGGCTATTACAATAAAACAGTACAAAGCTAGTATATTCATTAACTACCAAAAGTCATCCTGACCCTAAGGTACAGTGAATGAGGACCAAAGATAAATATTAATATTGTGAACAGAAGCATTTGTTCTATATTGCTTACTAATTTCACAACAGTCATTTCTATACATAGTTTTACATACCCCTTCTAACTCTGTCTCAGCTAACTGTAATGATACTCTTAATTCAAATAACGTGTCTCCTCCAAACATACATCCAATAAAAGCACCATCATTTTTTAAAGATTTTTGAACCTGTAAAAACATAGATTCAATGAATGAATTGTCTCTAGTTATAATCTACATAACATAAAACAAATAAAAGTAATACTTTATTTCTGAAAAATTAAATTTAAAACAACTTTTGCTCTGATACTGTCTATTTTCCTTTTGAAATTGTAGGTTACCAATACTCTAACTTTATAAGGTCACTGATGAGTCTTAAGGTAGCACAATACAAAGATTTTATAACTCCAACTCCCAAGTTTTAAAATGCTGTAACTTTCTTAATAATGCTTGAAATTTTATAAAAGTGGTAGTTTTGGATAGCTAAAAGATTACTCTTTCAAATTCATGCAATGTTAGTATTATACAATAATTATGTAACCAATTATAATGTTAACTGTGTCTAAAATATTTTTCACCAAATTTCTACTTTCAAATGAAATTAGCTTCTGCATAGGTATCCCTAGAGGGTTGATTTTATTATATGTTGTTCCTATGGCCATTATCTACAAAAGGGTGTCTCAGATTTCAGATAGAATGTATAGAACAAATTTTACACCTAATTAAACACTATCGTCTTTTATGTGGTTAGGATGGTTACACTAGTTAGAGATTTATGAGAGAATGGAATACCATAGAGACAATCTGAGACACCCTTTTGAAGCCCATGATGTGTTGATTAAGATTTTGTTAAAATTTTCTGTATAGTTAAAGGGATGGTAGAGCTAAATTCATTCAAGTGAACTTAACCAGATTTTGCCACTAATTACATAATAATTGATTACATAATGATTGCATAATAAAAATATTGTATTCATTTAAAAGATTAATCTTTTATCTATCTATGTATACCTCTTTTATTATTTTCTATGCATTCATAAGAAAGTTACAGCATTTCAAAGGTTAGTGATTGGAAGTAAAAAAATCTTTGTATTGTGCTACCTTAAGTGAATGCAATTGGTGTCTTGCGTACCAAGTTATAAGTATCTTTGATGAGTTTCTGCAACCACTGGGTAGATGCTTGTGGACATTTCTTTCCGAGGGTATCATTAGTCTAGTACTACTAGTACTGTAGTAAGCATTTAAATGCTAACATGAAACCTCATTGGTATGTTCTTACAATTCACTGTTTATATAATGTTGGATTATTCATTAGCTAAGTACTATCTAACACAGTTAAAACTTGCCTAAGCAATATTTGGCACAACTTTTGGGAATTTTCAGTTATTGGTGCTCCTAGACTTTTTAATTTATTTGATTTGACTTGCAACTGTTATGATTCAAGGGACACTGATAAGTCTCATGTAAACGAAACGTGCATCTGGCATACCAGTTTTTTTACAAAATATCATGCGAGTCTGACAAAGTTATTGTTGTCTAAAAAAAAATAACCAAAGGCTGAACCTAAAGTGGCTACCAACAGAATGTATCTAATTACACATCAGTGTATGATTTAGGTATAAAAATATTATGTACATGTATATAAACTAGAAGCTCTAAAGAGCCTGTGTTGCTCACCTTGGTCTATGTGAATATTAAACAATGGACACAGATGGATTCATGACAAAATTGTGTTTTGGTGATGGTGATGTGTTTGTAGATCTTACTTTACTAAACATTCTTGCTGCTTACAATTATCTCTATCTATAACAGAACTTTCTGTGGAAAATGTTATTGAAAATCTTCAAATTTTAAGAAAATTGTTAAAAATTGACTATTAAGGGCAATAACTCCTTTGGGGGTCAATTGACTATTTTGGTCATAATGACTTATTTTTAGTTCTTACTTTGCTGTACATTATTGCTGTTTACAGTTTATCTTTATCTATAATAATCTTCAAGATAATAACAAAAAAACAGCAAAATTTCCTCAAAATTACCAATTCAGGGGCAGCAACCCAACAACGAAATGTCCGATTCATCTGAAAATTTCAGGGCAGATAGATCTTGACCTGATGAACAATATTACAACATGTCAGATTTGCTCAAAATGCTTTGGTTTTTGAGTTATAAGCCAAAAACTTCATTTTACCCCTATGTTCTATTTTTAGCCATGGCGGCCATCTTGGTTGGTTGGCCGGGTCACCGGACACATTTTTTAAACTAGATACCCCAATGATGATTGTGGCCAAGTTTGGTTAAATTTGGCCCAGTAGTTTCAGAGGAGAAGATTTTTGTAAAAGTTAACACAGGACGACGACGGGCGACGACGACAGAAGCCAAGTGATGAGAAAAGCTTCGACCAGGTGAGCTAAAAAGAAGGTGTGGTATGATTGCCAATGAGACAACTATCCACAAAAGACCAAAATGACACAGACATTAACAACTGTATATAGGTTCAAAATTGGACATTTAAAACAGATTTTGTAAAACTGAAGTCAGTGGGGTAAATTAGATATCAAAATGTGGAATAATAATCGTCCTAATTAGTTTTCAAAAGTTGTTAAATAGTTGCAAAGAACACCAAGAAATTTTAAAGATCACAACCTAAAAAATTCAATGCTTTCTTCACATAAACACATTTGTCACCTAGACCTTTAAAAAAGAGCTAAGCTGTGTAACATCTAAATAAACACTATACATGTATGTTTGTCATGTCGCTGATGTCAGGAAAATAAACTTACCTGTCTAAAGCAACCAGGAAGATCATTAACCCAATGTAAACTGAAAAATAAAAAATAAAAATATTTTCTTTTTCATTTGTAATAAAATCATTCATAAATATCAATTGTTTAGGTTAAATGGTATAAATTCATCATCTACAACCATATGATGTGTTATAACATCTTCTGGTTTTTTACATTGTTTCTGTAAAATAGAACAGAATTTTAAGGTATAAAGTTTGTGCTCTCTGACATTTTAGGTTATTGTAATAAAATCACAAATAAATATCAATTGTTTAGGTTCAAAAATCTGTATAACCTTACTATTTGTGATCAGTTTATATAATGTAACAGTATTAAGTGTGTAAGACATCTGGAAAGAAGTTTCAACTGAAATTACAAAAGTAGTGATATGTTGAAAGGATCTTTACATGTACATGTACATGTATAGATTATCAATTTAGACCAGTAGTTTGGAAATTAACTAGATACATCTCCATATGTTAAACGTAAATGAAAATTAACAAGAAACAATCACTTAACCATAGTTATTAAAGACCTTCTTATACTATTACATGTACTTTTACAATATATTTTCAACTATTGATAAAAGACCAATATTTTTTTTCTCCATTTTATGATTTTATATAATATTTCAGTGTCTATAAATTAAATTAAAGCTATTTATTCTAATTCACTTCATCAAAACTGACACTTCTGGTGGCAGTATTGACTATTGGAGCAGACCCAATTGACATGCCGAATGCCTTTTGATGGCCATTCAGTACAAATGTACGTCACTTACATATTCAAGACATGAAAAGTTCTGGTCTGACACCAAAAGGTGTATTTCGAATGCAATATAAATAATACTCTTACCTTAAACTACTAACAAACATATCTATAGAGTTTTCTTTAAATGGTATAAATTCTTCATCTACAACCATATGATGTGTTATAACATCTTCTGGTTTTTCACACTGTTTCTGTAAAAGAGAACATAATTTTAAGGTATAATTGTGAGAGCACCTCTGACAATTTTTATATGCATTTATAAAATATACAGTTTTTCTAAACCACTTGACATAGTCTTTATTATTATAATTACTTGACATAGTCTTTATTATTATAATTACTTGACATAGTCTTTATTATTATAAAGTAAGTTTCTACAAGGAAGTCAAACTTCTAAAAATAGTTACACACAGTCTCCTCATTAACACTGCATAGTTGTAATAAAGAATAATTGTGCTTACCAGTAGTAATTCAGTTATTTCACACTGGTATACAGTCTTCACCATTTCTTTCTGAAGATGTTTTGAAACATATCCTCTACCACAGCCCAAGTCTACAAGTACATCAAATTCCCTGCAATTGAAATTTACATTTTTACATGGTATTCAAAATATCTACATGATTTCTACATGTATGTGACTTGCTGTGTGTTTGATTATTGCTAACTACACATTCTTCATCTGAGTTGAACCCAATTTAGGCCATTAAACTACATGTACCTGATTTTGATGTGTCTTCAAATTAGTGTATTTCTTCATCAATGCTGAAGGCACCACAAAAATAAAAGCAGTCATATTAAAACTATTGAATTAATGAATATCATTTTCCATCATCAAGTATATGTTAGCTCTTTTTATGAGTCATGAACCTTTATTTTTCTCTTATGGTTACTTTTTTTTATACATTGTACATGTACCCAATTTACCTTACTATTGTAAGGAAGCAGTTTAATAATATTTTAAACAAATGTAATTAACTAAAAGAATTTAAAGGAGGGTAAACTTTAAGCAAATCTCTTTACCTTTTAATGTCACATATTCTATCAAAAGTTCTGTATCCAATCTAAAATACAATAAAAATATATAAATATAACTTGTCTGATACTCAGAAAATGATATCCTGGTAAATAAAAATAAATAAACAATTAAACCTTAGTCTAGTTTGATGTTAGTTGATGTAAGCTCAACATATCTTTTAAGTAAAAATTTTAAAATTTCAAGTAAAAAATAATTTTTGAAATTAATTACAAAATGTTCATTGTGAATGTTCTGTAAATATAAGCCAAAATGACTGAATTATACTATATTCTCTATAATTAAGCACCGTGTTATTCTGTAATTTATTATTTGTTCTCCCTATTGTTTTATCTATTCAATTCCGACAAAAAACATGCTCTAGTCCTCATTACCTCTAATAATTACTAACCAGATGCTCCGCAGGGCGTAGCTTTATACGACCGCAGAGGTTGAACCCTGAACGGTTGGGGCAAGTATGGACACAACATTCAAGCTGGATTCAGCTCTAAATTTGGATTGTGATTAAATAGTTGACACAGCATAGGTTTCTGACACAGAATGAATGTGTTCTAATGAACTTAAAATTTTTGTTTTCTCTTAGAGCAATTCACTATGCTGTTGAATATTAATCCTCTCAAAAAAATGTTTGAAGAAATTTTCTTTTTTATTTATGAAATTTCAAATGAGAAAAATTGAACCCAATTTTTTTAATCACATCCCCCTTTCCCTTATTCCAAAACTAATCTCAATTAAAATTTCTAATGGAGTTTGCAACAATAACTACTCATTTAAATACATCATAAAATATTAAGATGTAAAAAAACTGCTTGTTATCACTGAATGGTAAAGATTATTTTAATTTATCAGTTGGTAGTAAAAAGTGAATATACATTGTATATTGTATATAACAAAGATTTAAGTTGATTCTGGACAAAGAAAGATAACTCCAATTAAAAAAAAATCTTGCTATTGCACAATATTTTGCAATTAGATATTTCTTGCTTACTATTCTGGACAAAGAAAGATAACTATAATTAAAAAAAAAATTGCTATTTCACAATATTGTGCAATTAGATATTTCTTGCCATTGCGCAATACTGTGCAATTGAAAAGACTTGCTATTGCACAATACTTAATATAATAATTTTAGATCCTGATTTGGACCAACTTGAAAACTGGACCCATAATAAAAAATCTAAGTACATTTTTGGATTCAGCATATCAAAGAACCCCAAGATTTCAAATTTTGTTAAAATCAGACTAAGTTTAATTTTGGACCCTTTGGACTTTAGTGTAGACCAATTTGAAAACAGGACCAAAAATGAAGAATCTACATACACAGTTAGATTTGGTATATCAAAGAACCCCATTTATTCAATTTTTGATGAAATCAAACAAAGTTTAATTTTGGACCCCGATTTGGACCAACTTGAAAACTGGGCCAATAATCAAGAATCTAAGTACATTTTTAGATTCAGCATATCAAAGAACCTAACTGATTCATTTTTTGTCAAAATCAAACTAAGTTTAATTTTGGACCCTTTGGACCTTAATGTAGACCAATTTGAAAACGGGACCAAAAGTTAAGAATCTACATACACAGTCATGACAGTTAGATTCAGCATATCAAAGAACCCCAATTATTCAATTTGATGAAATCAAACAAAGTTTAATTTTGGACCCTTTGGGCCCCTTATTCTGTTGGGACCAAAACTCCCAAAATCAATACCAACCTTCCTTTTATGGTCATAAACCTTGTGTTTAAATTT
>NW_027266998.1:0-25767 GCF_963676685.1 Mytilus edulis
GAAGTTTTTGGTTAAATACCATGAAAAGACCACAAAAAGACTTTTCAAAGGCTTTTTTAAGCAGTTTCATACCAAATAAAACAACAATTATGTTTCATTATACTAAATCTGTGTTTTAATTACTTGTAAATTTCACAAAATGTCATTGACAATCACTCTGCAGAAATTCCTGTTACCCCAACATCAGGAAGGGTTCTTCGCCAAAACTAGACAGCTAGAACTGAAGTAGAAAAAAGTGCCAAATATAAAAAAATAAGATTAGGTATGACCAAACTTTACATTTGGGAGATTGAAGTAACAATTTAGAATATTTAAAAGCAAATTATTTAACATAAAAATCCAATTACAAACATTTCAACACTTGCTTCATGGATGAAGGACCTGTAATCATGAAAACTTGTCTAGTATATTCTTTCAATAAAGAAACGCAAGGCGTTGTGTAAAAATAAATGAATACCTTCATGCGGTCAGATTATTCGAGTGTTAAAATACTAGAAAAGTGCTTATTTACCACTTGTTCTACAACTTAACATGGGGAACACAGCTAAAAAAAAACACTATGTCAAAGGGAGGTAATCCATTTTTTTTCATATGATTTTATACATTATGAGGAGAAATATGTGCAAAATGTGATGTAAATGGGGAGAATATTTATGCCTTTCATTGATATCATAACTCTCAAGTGTAATTTCTATTATTTCTTTCAATCTGGACACAAAAACTGATTTTTACAATATACTTCATGCTTCTCTCACAGTACACTGAGTGCATCCTGGATAGCCACAGTTAAAGATAGAAATTTGTGTAAAAAACAGCTTTAAATGGTTCCAAAATCCTTCCATTACATTAACATTTACAGGAAATGAGTTTTGTGATTATTGTGTGGCCTTGGACAAGTATAGTGAAAAAGTGCATATTTTCCTATAGGGGTAAATTCAGTAAAAAATCTCCCATTGACTTTAATGCTAATCTATGTGTGGAAATAAATTTATACCTGATTTACCTTTAGAAATTAAAATCTTTCATATATCATTCATGAAAGTACAAATGTAGCCCTATCTTTTGCAACAATAAAAACATAGGGTCATGCGGCATTTTTTGGGCATTCACATGGCCTTGTTTACAAACAATGTAGATTCGCACTGAATTCCTATACTGACCCCCATTACTTTTCAACCCTGAAGGGGAAAAAATTAGTACATTCAGCATATATTTTTTATTTTTTTTCAACTCTAGTTTTGATCCATCTACCAAAAAATATTTATTACAAACATTATCTGCCAATCAGAAGAGCATATAACTTCAGTGTTATACAGAAAGCTCTCCCCTAAATGGGCGGTCCCTGATGACGTATATTTATTTACTGAATTTACCCCTATAAGGGACTTTTTTACTTCTTTTCCAACTTTTTTTGTAATAAACATGTAATGTATCCAATTTTCAAGTTCCAGTTTCAATACAACCTTCATAAATGCTGAATTTGTAAAGATAGAGCAAAATTTATACTACAGCCCATACTGCGGCCAATGTATATTTGGTATATAAAGTTGCGCATTGACTGTTTTTAAAAGAATGGTGTAAAATACTATGTTTAATAAATATGAATTGTTTTCTGTGTTTGCTTTGACAAGTATTGCAAGTACATCTAGAAACTAAAGTCTTGGTGTACTCTTAGTTAGTTTTTTCCTTATATGGAAGTTTTTGGTTAAATACCATGAAAAGACCACAAAAAGACTTTTCAAAGGCTTTTTTAAGCAGTTTCATACCAAATAAAACAACAATTATGTTTCATTATACTAAATCTGTGTTTTAATTACTTGTAAATTTCACAAAATGTCATTGACAATCACTCTGCAGAAATTCCTGTTACCCCAACATCAGGAAGGGTTCTTCGCCAAAACTAGACAGCTAGAACTGAAGTAGAAAAAAGTGCCAAATATAAAAAAATAAGATTAGGTATGACCAAACTTTACATTTGGGAGATTGAAGTAACAATTTAGAATATTTAAAAGCAAATTATTTAACATAAAAATCCAATTACAAACATTTCAACACTTGCTTCATGGATGAAGGACCTGTAATCATGAAAACTTGTCTAGTATATTCTTTCAATAAAGAAACGCAAGGCGTTGTGTAAAAATAAATGAATACCTTCATGCGGTCAGATTATTCGAGTGTTAAAATACTAGAAAAGTGCTTATTTACCACTTGTTCTACAACTTAACATGGGGAACACAGCTAAAAAAAAAAACACTATGTCAAAGGGAGGTAATCCATTTTTTTTCATATGATTTTATACATTATGAGGAGAAATATGTGCAAAATGTGATGTAAATGGGGAGAATATTTATGCCTTTCATTGATATCATAACTCTCAAGTGTAATTTCTATTATTTCTTTCAATCTGGACACAAAAACTGATTTTTACAATATACTTCATGCTTCTCTCACAGTACACTGAGTGCATCCTGGATAGCCACAGTTAAAGATAGAAATTTGTGTAAAAAACAGCTTTAAATGGTTCCAAAATCCTTCCATTACATTAACATTTACAGGAAATGAGTTTTGTGATTATTGTGTGGCCTTGGACAAGTATAGTGAAAAAGTGCATATTTTCCTATAGGGGTAAATTCAGTAAAAAATCTCCCATTGACTTTAATGCTAATCTATGTGTGGAAATAAATTTATACCTGATTTACCTTTAGAAATTAAAATCTTTCATATATCATTCATGAAAGTACAAATGTAGCCCTATCTTTTGCAACAATAAAAACATAGGGTCATGCGGCATTTTTTGGGCATTCACATGGCCTTGTTTACAACAATGTAGATTCGCACTGAATTCCTATACTGACCCCCATTACTTTTCAACCCTGAAGGGGAAAAAATTAGTACATTCAGCATATATTTTTTATTTTTTTTCAACTCTAGTTTTGATCCATCTACCAAAAAATATTTATTACAAACATTATCTGCCAATCAGAAGAGCATATAACTTCAGTGTTATACAGAAAGCTCTCCCCTAAATGGGCGGTCCCTGATGACGTATATTTATTTACTGAATTTACCCCTATAAGGGACTTTTTTACTTCTTTTCCAACTTTTTTTGTAATAAACATGTAATGTATCCAATTTTCAAGTTCCAGTTTCAATACAACCTTCATAAATGCTGAATTTGTAAAGATAGAGCAAAATTTATACTACAGCCCATACTGCGGCCAATGTATATTTGGTATATAAAGTTGCGCATTGACTGTTTTTAAAAGAATGGTGTAAAATACTATGTTTAATAAATATGAATTGTTTTCTGTGTTTGCTTTGACAAGTATTGCAAGTACATCTAGAAACTAAAGTCTTGGTGTACTCTTAGTTAGTTTTTTCCTTATATGGAAGTTTTTGGTTAAATACCATGAAAAGACCACAAAAAGACTTTTCAAAGGCTTTTTTAAGCAGTTTCATACCAAATAAAACAACAATTATGTTTCATTATACTAAATCTGTGTTTTAATTACTTGTAAATTTCACAAAATGTCATTGACAATCACTCTGCAGAAATTCCTGTTACCCCAACATCAGGAAGGGTTCTTCGCCAAAACTAGACAGCTAGAACTGAAGTAGAAAAAAGTGCCAAATATAAAAAAATAAGATTAGGTATGACCAAACTTTACATTTGGGAGATTGAAGTAACAATTTAGAATATTTAAAAGCAAATTATTTAACATAAAAATCCAATTACAAACATTTCAACACTTGCTTCATGGATGAAGGACCTGTAATCATGAAAACTTGTCTAGTATATTCTTTCAATAAAGAAACGCAAGGCGTTGTGTAAAAATAAATGAATACCTTCATGGCGGTCAGATTATTCGAGTGTTAAAATACTAGAAAAGTGCTTATTTACCACTTGTTCTACAACTTAACATGGGGAAACACAGCTAAAAAAAAACACTATGTCAAAGGGAGGTAATCCATTTTTTTTCATATGATTTTATACATTATGAGGAGAAATATGTGCAAAATGTGATGTAAATGGGGAGAATATTTATGCCTTTCATTGATATCATAACTCTCAAGTGTAATTTCTATTATTTCTTTCAATCTGGACACAAAAACTGATTTTTACAATATACTTCATGCTTCTCTCACAGTACACTGAGTGCATCCTGGATAGCCACAGTTAAAGATAGAAATTTGTGTAAAAAACAGCTTTAAATGGTTCCAAAATCCTTCCATTACATTAACATTTACAGGAAATGAGTTTTGTGATTATTGTGTGGCCTTGGACAAGTATAGTGAAAAAGTGCATATTTTCCTATAGGGGTAAATTCAGTAAAAAAATCTCCCATTGACTTTAATGCTAATCTATGTGTGGAAATAAATTTATACCTGATTTACCTTTAGAAATTAAATCTTTCATATATCATTCATGAAAGTACAAATGTAGCCCTATCTTTTGCAACAATAAAAACATAGGGTCATGCGGCATTTTTTGGGCATTCACATGGCCTTGTTTACAAACAATGTAGATTCGCACTGAATTCCTATACTGACCCCCATTACTTTTCAACCCTGAAGGGGAAAAAATTAGTACATTCAGCATATATTTTTTATTTTTTTTCAACTCTAGTTTTGATCCATCTACCAAAAAATATTTATTACAAACATTATCTGCCAATCAGAAGAGCATATAACTTCAGTGTTATACAGAAAGCTCTCCCCTAAATGGGCGGTCCTGATGACGTATATTTATTTACTGAATTTACCCCTATAAGGGACTTTTTTACTTCTTTTCCAACTTTTTTTGTAATAAACATGTAATGTATCCAATTTTCAAGTTCCAGTTTCAATACAACCTTCATAAATGCTGAATTTGTAAAGATAGAGCAAAATTTATACTACAGCCCATACTGCGGCCAATGTATATTTGGTATATAAAGTTGCGCATTGACTGTTTTTAAAAGAATGGTGTAAAATACTATGTTTAATAAATATGAATTGTTTTCTGTGTTTGCTTTGACAAGTATTGCAAGTACATCTAGAAACTAAAGTCTTGGTGTACTCTTAGTTAGTTTTTTTCCTTATATGGAAGTTTTTGGTTAAATACCATGAAAAGACCACAAAAAGACTTTTCAAAGGCTTTTTTAAGCAGTTTCATACCAAATAAAACAACAATTATGTTTCATTATACTAAATCTGTGTTTTAATTACTTGTAAATTTCACAAAATGTCATTGACAATCACTCTGCAGAAATTCCTGTTACCCCAACATCAGGAAGGGTTCTTCGCCAAAACTAGACAGCTAGAACTGAAGTAGAAAAAAGTGCCAAATATAAAAAAATAAGATTAGGTATGACCAAACTTTACATTTGGGAGATTGAAGTAACAATTTAGAATATTTAAAAGCAAATTATTTAACATAAAAATCCAATTACAAACATTTCAACACTTGCTTCATGGATGAAGGACCTGTAATCATGAAAACTTGTCTAGTATATTCTTTCAATAAAGAAACGCAAGGCGTTGTGTAAAAATAAATGAATACCTTCATGCGGTCAGATTATTCGAGTGTTAAAATACTAGAAAAGTGCTTATTTACCACTTGTTCTACAACTTAACATGGGGAACACAGCTAAAAAAAAACACTATGTCAAAGGGAGGTAATCCATTTTTTTTCATATGATTTTATACATTATGAGGAGAAATATGTGCAAAATGTGATGTAAATGGGGAGAATATTTATGCCTTTCATTGATATCATAACTCTCTCAAGTGTAATTTCTATTATTTCTTTCAATCTGGACACAAAAACTGATTTTTACAATATACTTCATGCTTCTCTCACAGTACACTGAGTGCATCCTGGATAGCCACAGTTAAAGATAGAAATTTGTGTAAAAAACAGCTTTAAATGGTTCCAAAATCCTTCCATTACATTAACATTTACAGGAAATGAGTTTTGTGATTATTGTGTGGCCTTGGACAAGTATAGTGAAAAAGTGCATATTTTCCTATAGGGGTAAATTCAGTAAAAAATCTCCCATTGACTTTAATGCTAATCTATGTGTGGAAATAAATTTATACCTGATTTACCTTTAGAAATTAAAATCTTTCATATATCATTCATGAAAGTACAAATGTAGCCCTATCTTTTGCAACAATAAAAACATAGGGTCATGCGGCATTTTTTGGGCATTCACATGGCCTTGTTTACAAACAATGTAGATTCGCACTGAATTCCTATACTGACCCCCATTACTTTTCAACCCTGAAGGGGAAAAAATTAGTACATTCAGCATATATTTTTTATTTTTTTTTCAACTCTAGTTTTGATCCATCTACCAAAAAATATTTATTACAAACATTATCTGCCAATCAGAAGAGCATATAACTTCAGTGTTATACAGAAAGCTCTCCCCTAAATGGGCGGTCCCTGATGACGTATATTTATTTACTGAATTTACCCCTATAAGGGACTTTTTTACTTCTTTTCCAACTTTTTTTTGTAATAAACATGTAATGTATCCAATTTTCAAGTTCCAGTTTCAATACAACCTTCATAAATGCTGAATTTGTAAAGATAGAGCAAAATTTATACTACAGCCCATACTGCGGCCAATGTATATTTGGTATATAAAGTTGCGCATTGACTGTTTTTAAAAGAATGGTGTAAAATACTATGTTTAATAAATATGAATTGTTTTCTGTGTTTGCTTTGACAAGTATTGCAAGTACATCTAGAAACTAAAGTCTTGGTGTACTCTTAGTTAGTTTTTTCCTTATATGGAAGTTTTTGGTTAAATACCATGAAAAGACCACAAAAAGACTTTTCAAAGGCTTTTTTAAGCAGTTTCATACCAAATAAAACAACAATTATGTTTCATTATACTAAATCTGTGTTTTAATTACTTGTAAATTTCACAAAATGTCATTGACAATCACTCTGCAGAAATTCCTGTTACCCCAACATCAGGAAGGGTTCTTCGCCAAAACTAGACAGCTAGAACTGAAGTAGAAAAAAGTGCCAAATATAAAAAAATAAGATTAGGTATGACCAAACTTTACATTTGGGAGATTGAAGTAACAATTTAGAATATTTAAAAGCAAATTATTTAACATAAAAATCCAATTACAAACATTTCAACACTTGCTTCATGGATGAAGGACCTGTAATCATGAAAACTTGTCTAGTATATTCTTTCAATAAAGAAACGCAAGGCGTTGTGTAAAAATAAATGAATACCTTCATGCGGTCAGATTATTCGAGTGTTAAAATACTAGAAAAGTGCTTATTTACCACTTGTTCTACAACTTAACATGGGGAACACAGCTAAAAAAAAACACTATGTCAAAGGGAGGTAATCCATTTTTTTTCATATGATTTTATACATTATGAGGAGAAATATGTGCAAAATGTGATGTAAATGGGGAGAATATTTATGCCTTTCATTGATATCATAACTCTCAAGTGTAATTTCTATTATTTCTTTCAATCTGGACACAAAAACTGATTTTTACAATATACTTCATGCTTCTCTCACAGTACACTGAGTGCATCCTGGATAGCCACAGTTAAAGATAGAAATTTGTGTAAAAAACAGCTTTAAATGGTTCCAAAATCCTTCCATTACATTAACATTTACAGGAAATGAGTTTTGTGATTATTGTGTGGCCTTGGACAAGTATAGTGAAAAAGTGCATATTTTCCTATAAGGGACTTTTTTACTTCTTTTCCAACTTTTTTTGTAATAAACATGTAATGTATCCAATTTTCAAGTTCCAGTTTCAATACAACCTTCATAAATGCTGAATTTGTAAAGATAGAGCAAAATTTATACTACAGCCCATACTGCGGCCAATGTATATTTGGTATATAAAGTTGCGCATTGACTGTTTTTAAAAGAATGGTGTAAAATACTATGTTTAATAAATATGAATTGTTTTCTGTGTTTGCTTTGACAAGTATTGCAAGTACATCTAGAAACTAAAGTCTTGGTGTACTCTTAGTTAGTTTTTTCCTTATATGGAAGTTTTTGGTTAAATACCATGAAAAGACCACAAAAAGACTTTTCAAAGGCTTTTTTAAGCAGTTTCATACCAAATAAAACAACAATTATGTTTCATTATACTAAATCTGTGTTTTAATTACTTGTAAATTTCACAAAATGTCATTGACAATCACTCTGCAGAAATTCCTGTTACCCCAACATCAGGAAGGGTTCTTCGCCAAAACTAGACAGCTAGAACTGAAGTAGAAAAAAGTGCCAAATATAAAAAAATAAGATTAGGTATGACCAAACTTTACATTTGGGAGATTGAAGTAACAATTTAGAATATTTAAAAGCAAATTATTTAACATAAAAATCCAATTACAAACATTTCAACACTTGCTTCATGGATGAAGGACCTGTAATCATGAAAACTTGTCTAGTATATTCTTTCAATAAAGAAACGCAAGGCGTTGTGTAAAAATAAATGAATACCTTCATGCGGTCAGATTATTCGAGTGTTAAAATACTAGAAAAGTGCTTATTTACCACTTGTTCTACAACTTAACATGGGGAACACAGCTAAAAAAAAACACTATGTCAAAGGGAGGTAATCCATTTTTTTTCATATGATTTTATACATTATGAGGAGAAATATGTGCAAAATGTGATGTAAATGGGGAGAATATTTATGCCTTTCATTGATATCATAACTCTCAAGTGTAATTTCTATTATTTCTTTCAATCTGGACACAAAAACTGATTTTTACAATATACTTCATGCTTCTCTCACAGTACACTGAGTGCATCCTGGATAGCCACAGTTAAAGATAGAAATTTGTGTAAAAAACAGCTTTAAATGGTTCCAAAATCCTTCCATTACATTAACATTTACAGGAAATGAGTTTTGTGATTATTGTGTGGCCTTGGACAAGTATAGTGAAAAAGTGCATATTTTCCTATAGGGGTAAATTCAGTAAAAAATCTCCCATTGACTTTAATGCTAATCTATGTGTGGAAATAAATTTATACCTGATTTACCTTTAGAAATTAAAATCTTTCATATATCATTCATGAAAGTACAAATGTAGCCCTATCTTTTGCAACAATAAAAACATAGGGTCATGCGGCATTTTTTGGGCATTCACATGGCCTTGTTTACAAACAATGTAGATTCGCACTGAATTCCTATACTGACCCCCATTACTTTTCAACCCTGAAGGGGAAAAAATTAGTACATTCAGCATATATTTTTTATTTTTTTTCAACTCTAGTTTTGATCCATCTACCAAAAAATATTTATTACAAACATTATCTGCCAATCAGAAGAGCATATAACTTCAGTGTTATACAGAAAGCTCTCCCCTAAATGGGCGGTCCCTGATGACGTATATTTATTTACTGAATTTACCCCTATAAGGGACTTTTTTACTTCTTTTCCAACTTTTTTTGTAATAAACATGTAATGTATCCAATTTTCAAGTTCCAGTTTCAATACAACCTTCATAAATGCTGAATTTGTAAAGATAGAGCAAAATTTATACTACAGCCCATACTGCGGCCAATGTATATTTGGTATATAAAGTTGCGCATTGACTGTTTTTAAAAGAATGGTGTAAAATACTATGTTTAATAAATATGAATTGTTTTCTGTGTTTGCTTTGACAAGTATTGCAAGTACATCTAGAAACTAAAGTCTTGGTGTACTCTTAGTTAGTTTTTTCCTTATATGGAAGTTTTTGGTTAAATACCATGAAAAGACCACAAAAAGACTTTTCAAAGGCTTTTTTAAGCAGTTTCATACCAAATAAAACAACAATTATGTTTCATTATACTAAATCTGTGTTTTAATTACTTGTAAATTTCACAAAATGTCATTGACAATCACTCTGCAGAAATTCCTGTTACCCCAACATCAGGAAGGGTTCTTCGCCAAAACTAGACAGCTAGAACTGAAGTAGAAAAAAGTGCCAAATATAAAAAAATAAGATTAGGTATGACCAAACTTTACATTTGGGAGATTGAAGTAACAATTTAGAATATTTAAAAGCAAATTATTTAACATAAAAATCCAATTACAAACATTTCAACACTTGCTTCATGGATGAAGGACCTGTAATCATGAAAACTTGTCTAGTATATTCTTTCAATAAAGAAACGCAAGGCGTTGTGTAAAAATAAATGAATACCTTCATGCGGTCAGATTATTCGAGTGTTAAAATACTAGAAAAGTGCTTATTTACCACTTGTTCTACAACTTAACATGGGGAACACAGCTAAAAAAAAACACTATGTCAAAGGGAGGTAATCCATTTTTTTTCATATGATTTTATACATTATGAGGAGAAATATGTGCAAAATGTGATGTAAATGGGGAGAATATTTATGCCTTTCATTGATATCATAACTCTCAAGTGTAATTTCTATTATTTCTTTCAATCTGGACACAAAAACTGATTTTTACAATATACTTCATGCTTCTCTCACAGTACACTGAGTGCATCCTGGATAGCCACAGTTAAAGATAGAAATTTGTGTAAAAAACAGCTTTAAATGGTTCCAAAATCCTTCCATTACATTAACATTTACAGGAAATGAGTTTTGTGATTATTGTGTGGCCTTGGACAAGTATAGTGAAAAAGTGCATATTTTCCTATAGGGGTAAATTCAGTAAAAAATCTCCCATTGACTTTAATGCTAATCTATGTGTGGAAATAAATTTATACCTGATTTACCTTTAGAAATTAAAATCTTTCATATATCATTCATGAAAGTACAAATGTAGCCCTATCTTTTGCAACAATAAAAACATAGGGTCATGCGGCATTTTTTGGGCATTCACATGGCCTTGTTTACAAACAATGTAGATTCGCACTGAATTCCTATACTGACCCCCATTACTTTTCAACCCTGAAGGGGAAAAAATTAGTACATTCAGCATATATTTTTTATTTTTTTTCAACTCTAGTTTTGATCCATCTACCAAAAAATATTTATTACAAACATTATCTGCCAATCAGAAGAGCATATAACTTCAGTGTTATACAGAAAGCTCTCCCCTAAATGGGCGGTCCCTGATGACGTATATTTATTTACTGAATTTACCCCTATAAGGGACTTTTTTACTTCTTTTCCAACTTTTTTTGTAATAAACATGTAATGTATCCAATTTTCAAGTTCCAGTTTCAATACAACCTTCATAAATGCTGAATTTGTAAAGATAGAGCAAAATTTATACTACAGCCCATACTGCGGCCAATGTATATTTGGTATATAAAGTTGCGCATTGACTGTTTTTAAAAGAATGGTGTAAAATACTATGTTTAATAAATATGAATTGTTTTCTGTGTTTGCTTTGACAAGTATTGCAAGTACATCTAGAAACTAAAGTCTTGGTGTACTCTTAGTTAGTTTTTTCCTTATATGGAAGTTTTTGGTTAAATACCATGAAAAGACCACAAAAAGACTTTTCAAAGGCTTTTTTAAGCAGTTTCATACCAAATAAAACAACAATTATGTTTCATTATACTAAATCTGTGTTTTAATTACTTGTAAATTTCACAAAATGTCATTGACAATCACTCTGCAGAAATTCCTGTTACCCCAACATCAGGAAGGGTTCTTCGCCAAAACTAGACAGCTAGAACTGAAGTAGAAAAAAGTGCCAAATATAAAAAAATAAGATTAGGTATGACCAAACTTTACATTTGGGAGATTGAAGTAACAATTTAGAATATTTAAAAGCAAATTATTTAACATAAAAATCCAATTACAAACATTTCAACACTTGCTTCATGGATGAAGGACCTGTAATCATGAAAACTTGTCTAGTATATTCTTTCAATAAAGAAACGCAAGGCGTTGTGTAAAAATAAATGAATACCTTCATGCGGTCAGATTATTCGAGTGTTAAAATACTAGAAAAGTGCTTATTTACCACTTGTTCTACAACTTAACATGGGGAACACAGCTAAAAAAAAACACTATGTCAAAGGGAGGTAATCCATTTTTTTTCATATGATTTTATACATTATGAGGAGAAATATGTGCAAAATGTGATGTAAATGGGGAGAATATTTATGCCTTTCATTGATATCATAACTCTCAAGTGTAATTTCTATTATTTCTTTCAATCTGGACACAAAAACTGATTTTTACAATATACTTCATGCTTCTCTCACAGTACACTGAGTGCATCCTGGATAGCCACAGTTAAAGATAGAAATTTGTGTAAAAAACAGCTTTAAATGGTTCCAAAATCCTTCCATTACATTAACATTTACAGGAAATGAGTTTTGTGATTATTGTGTGGCCTTGGACAAGTATAGTGAAAAAGTGCATATTTTCCTATAGGGGTAAATTCAGTAAAAAATCTCCCATTGACTTTAATGCTAATCTATGTGTGGAAATAAATTTATACCTGATTTACCTTTAGAAATTAAAATCTTTCATATATCATTCATGAAAGTACAAATGTAGCCCTATCTTTTGCAACAATAAAAACATAGGGTCATGCGGCATTTTTTGGGCATTCACATGGCCTTGTTTACAAACAATGTAGATTCGCACTGAATTCCTATACTGACCCCCATTACTTTTCAACCCTGAAGGGGAAAAAATTAGTACATTCAGCATATATTTTTTATTTTTTTTCAACTCTAGTTTTGATCCATCTACCAAAAAATATTTATTACAAACATTATCTGCCAATCAGAAGAGCATATAACTTCAGTGTTATACAGAAAGCTCTCCCCTAAATGGGCGGTCCCTGATGACGTATATTTATTTACTGAATTTACCCCTATAAGGGACTTTTTTACTTCTTTTCCAACTTTTTTTGTAATAAACATGTAATGTATCCAATTTTCAAGTTCCAGTTTCAATACAACCTTCATAAATGCTGAATTTGTAAAGATAGAGCAAAATTTATACTACAGCCCATACTGCGGCCAATGTATATTTGGTATATAAAGTTGCGCATTGACTGTTTTTAAAAGAATGGTGTAAAATACTATGTTTAATAAATATGAATTGTTTTCTGTGTTTGCTTTGACAAGTATTGCAAGTACATCTAGAAACTAAAGTCTTGGTGTACTCTTAGTTAGTTTTTTCCTTATATGGAAGTTTTTGGTTAAATACCATGAAAAGACCACAAAAAGACTTTTCAAAGGCTTTTTTAAGCAGTTTCATACCAAATAAAACAACAATTATGTTTCATTATACTAAATCTGTGTTTTAATTACTTGTAAATTTCACAAAATGTCATTGACAATCACTCTGCAGAAATTCCTGTTACCCCAACATCAGGAAGGGTTCTTCGCCAAAACTAGACAGCTAGAACTGAAGTAGAAAAAAGTGCCAAATATAAAAAAATAAGATTAGGTATGACCAAACTTTACATTTGGGAGATTGAAGTAACAATTTAGAATATTTAAAAGCAAATTATTTAACATAAAAATCCAATTACAAACATTTCAACACTTGCTTCATGGATGAAGGACCTGTAATCATGAAAACTTGTCTAGTATATTCTTTCAATAAAGAAACGCAAGGCGTTGTGTAAAAATAAATGAATACCTTCATGCGGTCAGATTATTCGAGTGTTAAAATACTAGAAAAGTGCTTATTTACCACTTGTTCTACAACTTAACATGGGGAACACAGCTAAAAAAAAACACTATGTCAAAGGGAGGTAATCCATTTTTTTTCATATGATTTTATACATTATGAGGAGAAATATGTGCAAAATGTGATGTAAATGGGGAGAATATTTATGCCTTTCATTGATATCATAACTCTCAAGTGTAATTTCTATTATTTCTTTCAATCTGGACACAAAAACTGATTTTTACAATATACTTCATGCTTCTCTCACAGTACACTGAGTGCATCCTGGATAGCCACAGTTAAAGATAGAAATTTGTGTAAAAAACAGCTTTAAATGGTTCCAAAATCCTTCCATTACATTAACATTTACAGGAAATGAGTTTTGTGATTATTGTGTGGCCTTGGACAAGTATAGTGAAAAAGTGCATATTTTCCTATAGGGGTAAATTCAGTAAAAAATCTCCCATTGACTTTAATGCTAATCTATGTGTGGAAATAAATTTATACCTGATTTACCTTTAGAAATTAAAATCTTTCATATATCATTCATGAAAGTACAAATGTAGCCCTATCTTTTGCAACAATAAAAACATAGGGTCATGCGGCATTTTTTGGGCATTCACATGGCCTTGTTTACAAACAATGTAGATTCGCACTGAATTCCTATACTGACCCCCATTACTTTTCAACCCTGAAGGGGAAAAAATTAGTACATTCAGCATATATTTTTTATTTTTTTTCAACTCTAGTTTTGATCCATCTACCAAAAAATATTTATTACAAACATTATCTGCCAATCAGAAGAGCATATAACTTCAGTGTTATACAGAAAGCTCTCCCCTAAATGGGCGGTCCCTGATGACGTATATTTATTTACTGAATTTACCCCTATAAGGGACTTTTTTACTTCTTTTCCAACTTTTTTTGTAATAAACATGTAATGTATCCAATTTTCAAGTTCCAGTTTCAATACAACCTTCATAAATGCTGAATTTGTAAAGATAGAGCAAAATTTATACTACAGCCCATACTGCGGCCAATGTATATTTGGTATATAAAGTTGCGCATTGACTGTTTTTAAAAGAATGGTGTAAAATACTATGTTTAATAAATATGAATTGTTTTCTGTGTTTGCTTTGACAAGTATTGCAAGTACATCTAGAAACTAAAGTCTTGGTGTACTCTTAGTTAGTTTTTTCCTTATATGGAAGTTTTTGGTTAAATACCATGAAAAGACCACAAAAAGACTTTTCAAAGGCTTTTTTAAGCAGTTTCATACCAAATAAAACAACAATTATGTTTCATTATACTAAATCTGTGTTTTAATTACTTGTAAATTTCACAAAATGTCATTGACAATCACTCTGCAGAAATTCCTGTTACCCCAACATCAGGAAGGGTTCTTCGCCAAAACTAGACAGCTAGAACTGAAGTAGAAAAAAGTGCCAAATATAAAAAAATAAGATTAGGTATGACCAAACTTTACATTTGGGAGATTGAAGTAACAATTTAGAATATTTAAAAGCAAATTATTTAACATAAAAATCCAATTACAAACATTTCAACACTTGCTTCATGGATGAAGGACCTGTAATCATGAAAACTTGTCTAGTATATTCTTTCAATAAAGAAACGCAAGGCGTTGTGTAAAAATAAATGAATACCTTCATGCGGTCAGATTATTCGAGTGTTAAAATACTAGAAAAGTGCTTATTTACCACTTGTTCTACAACTTAACATGGGGAACACAGCTAAAAAAAAACACTATGTCAAAGGGAGGTAATCCATTTTTTTTCATATGATTTTATACATTATGAGGAGAAATATGTGCAAAATGTGATGTAAATGGGGAGAATATTTATGCCTTTCATTGATATCATAACTCTCAAGTGTAATTTCTATTATTTCTTTCAATCTGGACACAAAAACTGATTTTTACAATATACTTCATGCTTCTCTCACAGTACACTGAGTGCATCCTGGATAGCCACAGTTAAAGCTAGAAATTTGTGTAAAAAACAGCTTTAAATGGTTCCAAAATCCTTCCATTACATTAACATTTACAGGAAATGAGTTTTGTGATTATTGTGTGGCCTTGGACAAGTATAGTGAAAAAGTGCATATTTTCCTATAGGGGTAAATTCAGTAAAAAATCTCCCATTGACTTTAATGCTAATCTATGTGTGGAAATAAATTTATACCTGATTTACCTTTAGAAATTAAAATCTTTCATATATCATTCATGAAAGTACAAATGTAGCCCTATCTTTTGCAACAATAAAAACATAGGGTCATGCGGCATTTTTTGGGCATTCACATGGCCTTGTTTACAAACAATGTAGATTCGCACTGAATTCCTATACTGACCCCCATTACTTTTCAACCCTGAAGGGGAAAAAATTAGTACATTCAGCATATATTTTTTATTTTTTTTCAACTCTAGTTTTGATCCATCTACCAAAAAATATTTATTACAAACATTATCTGCCAATCAGAAGAGCATATAACTTCAGTGTTATACAGAAAGCTCTCCCCTAAATGGGCGGTCCCTGATGACGTATATTTATTTACTGAATTTACCCCTATAAGGGACTTTTTTACTTCTTTTCCAACTTTTTTTGTAATAAACATGTAATGTATCCAATTTTCAAGTTCCAGTTTCAATACAACCTTCATAAATGCTGAATTTGTAAAGATAGAGCAAAATTTATACTACAGCCCATACTGCGGCCAATGTATATTTGGTATATAAAGTTGCGCATTGACTGTTTTTAAAAGAATGGTGTAAAATACTATGTTTAATAAATATGAATTGTTTTCTGTGTTTGCTTTGACAAGTATTGCAAGTACATCTAGAAACTAAAGTCTTGGTGTACTCTTAGTTAGTTTTTTCCTTATATGGAAGTTTTTGGTTAAATACCATGAAAAGACCACAAAAAGACTTTTCAAAGGCTTTTTTAAGCAGTTTCATACCAAATAAAACAACAATTATGTTTCATTATACTAAATCTGTGTTTTAATTACTTGTAAATTTCACAAAATGTCATTGACAATCACTCTGCAGAAATTCCTGTTACCCCAACATCAGGAAGGGTTCTTCGCCAAAACTAGACAGCTAGAACTGAAGTAGAAAAAAGTGCCAAATATAAAAAAATAAGATTAGGTATGACCAAACTTTACATTTGGGAGATTGAAGTAACAATTTAGAATATTTAAAAGCAAATTATTTAACATAAAAATCCAATTACAAACATTTCAACACTTGCTTCATGGATGAAGGACCTGTAATCATGAAAACTTGTCTAGTATATTCTTTCAATAAAGAAACGCAAGGCGTTGTGTAAAAATAAATGAATACCTTCATGCGGTCAGATTATTCGAGTGTTAAAATACTAGAAAAGTGCTTATT
Source organism: Mytilus edulis (assembly GCF_963676685.1). Lineage (NCBI taxonomy): Eukaryota > Metazoa > Mollusca > Bivalvia > Mytilida > Mytilidae > Mytilus > Mytilus edulis. The sequence continues at coordinate 17,002 of NW_027266998.1, forward strand.
TACCACTTGTTCTACAACTTAACATGGGGAACACAGCTAAAAAAAAACACTATGTCAAAGGGAGGTAATCCATTTTTTTTCATATGATTTTATACATTATGAGGAGAAATATGTGCAAAATGTGATGTAAATGGGGAGAATATTTATGCCTTTCATTGATATCATAACTCTCAAGTGTAATTTCTATTATTTCTTTCAATCTGGACACAAAAACTGATTTTTACAATATACTTCATGCTTCTCTCACAGTACACTGAGTGCATCCTGGATAGCCACAGTTAAAGATAGAAATTTGTGTAAAAAACAGCTTTAAATGGTTCCAAAATCCTTCCATTACATTAACATTTACAGGAAATGAGTTTTGTGATTATTGTGTGGCCTTGGACAAGTATAGTGAAAAAGTGCATATTTTCCTATAGGGGTAAATTCAGTAAAAAATCTCCCATTGACTTTAATGCTAATCTATGTGTGGAAATAAATTTATACCTGATTTACCTTTAGAAATTAAAATCTTTCATATATCATTCATGAAAGTACAAATGTAGCCCTATCTTTTGCAACAATAAAAACATAGGGTCATGCGGCATTTTTTGGGCATTCACATGGCCTTGTTTACAAACAATGTAGATTCGCACTGAATTCCTATACTGACCCCCATTACTTTTCAACCCTGAAGGGGAAAAAATTAGTACATTCAGCATATATTTTTTATTTTTTTTCAACTCTAGTTTTGATCCATCTACCAAAAAATATTTATTACAAACATTATCTGCCAATCAGAAGAGCATATAACTTCAGTGTTATACAGAAAGCTCTCCCCTAAATGGGCGGTCCCTGATGACGTATATTTATTTACTGAATTTACCCCTATAAGGGACTTTTTTACTTCTTTTCCAACTTTTTTTGTAATAAACATGTAATGTATCCAATTTTCAAGTTCCAGTTTCAATACAACCTTCATAAATGCTGAATTTGTAAAGATAGAGCAAAATTTATACTACAGCCCATACTGCGGCCAATGTATATTTGGTATATAAAGTTGCGCATTGACTGTTTTTAAAAGAATGGTGTAAAATACTATGTTTAATAAATATGAATTGTTTTCTGTGTTTGCTTTGACAAGTATTGCAAGTACATCTAGAAACTAAAGTCTTGGTGTACTCTTAGTTAGTTTTTTCCTTATATGGAAGTTTTTGGTTAAATACCATGAAAAGACCACAAAAAGACTTTTCAAAGGCTTTTTTAAGCAGTTTCATACCAAATAAAACAACAATTATGTTTCATTATACTAAATCTGTGTTTTAATTACTTGTAAATTTCACAAAATGTCATTGACAATCACTCTGCAGAAATTCCTGTTACCCCAACATCAGGAAGGGTTCTTCGCCAAAACTAGACAGCTAGAACTGAAGTAGAAAAAAGTGCCAAATATAAAAAAATAAGATTAGGTATGACCAAACTTTACATTTGGGAGATTGAAGTAACAATTTAGAATATTTAAAAGCAAATTATTTAACATAAAAATCCAATTACAAACATTTCAACACTTGCTTCATGGATGAAGGACCTGTAATCATGAAAACTTGTCTAGTATATTCTTTCAATAAAGAAACGCAAGGCGTTGTGTAAAAATAAATGAATACCTTCATGCGGTCAGATTATTCGAGTGTTAAAATACTAGAAAAGTGCTTATTTACCACTTGTTCTACAACTTAACATGGGGAACACAGCTAAAAAAAAACACTATGTCAAAGGGAGGTAATCCATTTTTTTTCATATGATTTTATACATTATGAGGAGAAATATGTGCAAAATGTGATGTAAATGGGGAGAATATTTATGCCTTTCATTGATATCATAACTCTCAAGTGTAATTTCTATTATTTCTTTCAATCTGGACACAAAAACTGATTTTTACAATATACTTCATGCTTCTCTCACAGTACACTGAGTGCATCCTGGATAGCCACAGTTAAAGATAGAAATTTGTGTAAAAAACAGCTTTAAATGGTTCCAAAATCCTTCCATTACATTAACATTTACAGGAAATGAGTTTTGTGATTATTGTGTGGCCTTGGACAAGTATAGTGAAAAAGTGCATATTTTCCTATAGGGGTAAATTCAGTAAAAAATCTCCCATTGACTTTAATGCTAATCTATGTGTGGAAATAAATTTATACCTGATTTACCTTTAGAAATTAAAATCTTTCATATATCATTCATGAAAGTACAAATGTAGCCCTATCTTTTGCAACAATAAAAACATAGGGTCATGCGGCATTTTTTGGGCATTCACATGGCCTTGTTTACAAACAATGTAGATTCGCACTGAATTCCTATACTGACCCCCATTACTTTTCAACCCTGAAGGGGAAAAAATTAGTACATTCAGCATATATTTTTTATTTTTTTTCAACTCTAGTTTTGATCCATCTACCAAAAAATATTTATTACAAACATTATCTGCCAATCAGAAGAGCATATAACTTCAGTGTTATACAGAAAGCTCTCCCCTAAATGGGCGGTCCCTGATGACGTATATTTATTTACTGAATTTACCCCTATAAGGGACTTTTTTACTTCTTTTCCAACTTTTTTTGTAATAAACATGTAATGTATCCAATTTTCAAGTTCCAGTTTCAATACAACCTTCATAAATGCTGAATTTGTAAAGATAGAGCAAAATTTATACTACAGCCCATACTGCGGCCAATGTATATTTGGTATATAAAGTTGCGCATTGACTGTTTTTAAAAGAATGGTGTAAAATACTATGTTTAATAAATATGAATTGTTTTCTGTGTTTGCTTTGACAAGTATTGCAAGTACATCTAGAAACTAAAGTCTTGGTGTACTCTTAGTTAGTTTTTTCCTTATATGGAAGTTTTTGGTTAAATACCATGAAAAGACCACAAAAAGACTTTTCAAAGGCTTTTTTAAGCAGTTTCATACCAAATAAAACAACAATTATGTTTCATTATACTAAATCTGTGTTTTAATTACTTGTAAATTTCACAAAATGTCATTGACAATCACTCTGCAGAAATTCCTGTTACCCCAACATCAGGAAGGGTTCTTCGCCAAAACTAGACAGCTAGAACTGAAGTAGAAAAAAGTGCCAAATATAAAAAAATAAGATTAGGTATGACCAAACTTTACATTTGGGAGATTGAAGTAACAATTTAGAATATTTAAAAGCAAATTATTTAACATAAAAATCCAATTACAAACATTTCAACACTTGCTTCATGGATGAAGGACCTGTAATCATGAAAACTTGTCTAGTATATTCTTTCAATAAAGAAACGCAAGGCGTTGTGTAAAAATAAATGAATACCTTCATGCGGTCAGATTATTCGAGTGTTAAAATACTAGAAAAGTGCTTATTTACCACTTGTTCTACAACTTAACATGGGGAACACAGCTAAAAAAAAACACTATGTCAAAGGGAGGTAATCCATTTTTTTTCATATGATTTTATACATTATGAGGAGAAATATGTGCAAAATGTGATGTAAATGGGGAGAATATTTATGCCTTTCATTGATATCATAACTCTCAAGTGTAATTTCTATTATTTCTTTCAATCTGGACACAAAAACTGATTTTTACAATATACTTCATGCTTCTCTCACAGTACACTGAGTGCATCCTGGATAGCCACAGTTAAAGATAGAAATTTGTGTAAAAAACAGCTTTAAATGGTTCCAAAATCCTTCCATTACATTAACATTTACAGGAAATGAGTTTTGTGATTATTGTGTGGCCTTGGACAAGTATAGTGAAAAAGTGCATATTTTCCTATAGGGGTAAATTCAGTAAAAAATCTCCCATTGACTTTAATGCTAATCTATGTGTGGAAATAAATTTATACCTGATTTACCTTTAGAAATTAAAATCTTTCATATATCATTCATGAAAGTACAAATGTAGCCCTATCTTTTGCAACAATAAAAACATAGGGTCATGCGGCATTTTTTGGGCATTCACATGGCCTTGTTTACAAACAATGTAGATTCGCACTGAATTCCTATACTGACCCCCATTACTTTTCAACCCTGAAGGGGAAAAAATTAGTACATTCAGCATATATTTTTTATTTTTTTTCAACTCTAGTTTTGATCCATCTACCAAAAAATATTTATTACAAACATTATCTGCCAATCAGAAGAGCATATAACTTCAGTGTTATACAGAAAGCTCTCCCCTAAATGGGCGGTCCCTGATGACGTATATTTATTTACTGAATTTACCCCTATAAGGGACTTTTTTACTTCTTTTCCAACTTTTTTTGTAATAAACATGTAATGTATCCAATTTTCAAGTTCCAGTTTCAATACAACCTTCATAAATGCTGAATTTGTAAAGATAGAGCAAAATTTATACTACAGCCCATACTGCGGCCAATGTATATTTGGTATATAAAGTTGCGCATTGACTGTTTTTAAAAGAATGGTGTAAAATACTATGTTTAATAAATATGAATTGTTTTCTGTGTTTGCTTTGACAAGTATTGCAAGTACATCTAGAAACTAAAGTCTTGGTGTACTCTTAGTTAGTTTTTTCCTTATATGGAAGTTTTTGGTTAAATACCATGAAAAGACCACAAAAAGACTTTTCAAAGGCTTTTTTAAGCAGTTTCATACCAAATAAAACAACAATTATGTTTCATTATACTAAATCTGTGTTTTAATTACTTGTAAATTTCACAAAATGTCATTGACAATCACTCTGCAGAAATTCCTGTTACCCCAACATCAGGAAGGGTTCTTCGCCAAAACTAGACAGCTAGAACTGAAGTAGAAAAAAGTGCCAAATATAAAAAAATAAGATTAGGTATGACCAAACTTTACATTTGGGAGATTGAAGTAACAATTTAGAATATTTAAAAGCAAATTATTTAACATAAAAATCCAATTACAAACATTTCAACACTTGCTTCATGGATGAAGGACCTGTAATCATGAAAACTTGTCTAGTATATTCTTTCAATAAAGAAACGCAAGGCGTTGTGTAAAAATAAATGAATACCTTCATGCGGTCAGATTATTCGAGTGTTAAAATACTAGAAAAGTGCTTATTTACCACTTGTTCTACAACTTAACATGGGGAACACAGCTAAAAAAAAACACTATGTCAAAGGGAGGTAATCCATTTTTTTTCATATGATTTTATACATTATGAGGAGAAATATGTGCAAAATGTGATGTAAATGGGGAGAATATTTATGCCTTTCATTGATATCATAACTCTCAAGTGTAATTTCTATTATTTCTTTCAATCTGGACACAAAAACTGATTTTTACAATATACTTCATGCTTCTCTCACAGTACACTGAGTGCATCCTGGATAGCCACAGTTAAAGATAGAAATTTGTGTAAAAAACAGCTTTAAATGGTTCCAAAATCCTTCCATTACATTAACATTTACAGGAAATGAGTTTTGTGATTATTGTGTGGCCTTGGACAAGTATAGTGAAAAAGTGCATATTTTCCTATAGGGGTAAATTCAGTAAAAAATCTCCCATTGACTTTAATGCTAATCTATGTGTGGAAATAAATTTATACCTGATTTACCTTTAGAAATTAAAATCTTTCATATATCATTCATGAAAGTACAAATGTAGCCCTATCTTTTGCAACAATAAAAACATAGGGTCATGCGGCATTTTTTGGGCATTCACATGGCCTTGTTTACAAACAATGTAGATTCGCACTGAATTCCTATACTGACCCCCATTACTTTTCAACCCTGAAGGGGAAAAAATTAGTACATTCAGCATATATTTTTTATTTTTTTTCAACTCTAGTTTTGATCCATCTACCAAAAAATATTTATTACAAACATTATCTGCCAATCAGAAGAGCATATAACTTCAGTGTTATACAGAAAGCTCTCCCCTAAATGGGCGGTCCCTGATGACGTATATTTATTTACTGAATTTACCCCTATAAGGGACTTTTTTACTTCTTTTCCAACTTTTTTTGTAATAAACATGTAATGTATCCAATTTTCAAGTTCCAGTTTCAATACAACCTTCATAAATGCTGAATTTGTAAAGATAGAGCAAAATTTATACTACAGCCCATACTGCGGCCAATGTATATTTGGTATATAAAGTTGCGCATTGACTGTTTTTAAAAGAATGGTGTAAAATACTATGTTTAATAAATATGAATTGTTTTCTGTGTTTGCTTTGACAAGTATTGCAAGTACATCTAGAAACTAAAGTCTTGGTGTACTCTTAGTTAGTTTTTTCCTTATATGGAAGTTTTTGGTTAAATACCATGAAAAGACCACAAAAAGACTTTTCAAAGGCTTTTTTAAGCAGTTTCATACCAAATAAAACAACAATTATGTTTCATTATACTAAATCTGTGTTTTAATTACTTGTAAATTTCACAAAATGTCATTGACAATCACTCTGCAGAAATTCCTGTTACCCCAACATCAGGAAGGGTTCTTCGCCAAAACTAGACAGCTAGAACTGAAGTAGAAAAAAGTGCCAAATATAAAAAAATAAGATTAGGTATGACCAAACTTTACATTTGGGAGATTGAAGTAACAATTTAGAATATTTAAAAGCAAATTATTTAACATAAAAATCCAATTACAAACATTTCAACACTTGCTTCATGGATGAAGGACCTGTAATCATGAAAACTTGTCTAGTATATTCTTTCAATAAAGAAACGCAAGGCGTTGTGTAAAAATAAATGAATACCTTCATGCGGTCAGATTATTCGAGTGTTAAAATACTAGAAAAGTGCTTATTTACCACTTGTTCTACAACTTAACATGGGGAACACAGCTAAAAAAAAACACTATGTCAAAGGGAGGTAATCCATTTTTTTTCATATGATTTTATACATTATGAGGAGAAATATGTGCAAAATGTGATGTAAATGGGGAGAATATTTATGCCTTTCATTGATATCATAACTCTCAAGTGTAATTTCTATTATTTCTTTCAATCTGGACACAAAAACTGATTTTTACAATATACTTCATGCTTCTCTCACAGTACACTGAGTGCATCCTGGATAGCCACAGTTAAAGATAGAAATTTGTGTAAAAAACAGCTTTAAATGGTTCCAAAATCCTTCCATTACATTAACATTTACAGGAAATGAGTTTTGTGATTATTGTGTGGCCTTGGACAAGTATAGTGAAAAAGTGCATATTTTCCTATAGGGGTAAATTCAGTAAAAAATCTCCCATTGACTTTAATGCTAATCTATGTGTGGAAATAAATTTATACCTGATTTACCTTTAGAAATTAAAATCTTTCATATATCATTCATGAAAGTACAAATGTAGCCCTATCTTTTGCAACAATAAAAACATAGGGTCATGCGGCATTTTTTGGGCATTCACATGGCCTTGTTTACAAACAATGTAGATTCGCACTGAATTCCTATACTGACCCCCATTACTTTTCAACCCTGAAGGGGAAAAAATTAGTACATTCAGCATATATTTTTTATTTTTTTTCAACTCTAGTTTTGATCCATCTACCAAAAAATATTTATTACAAACATTATCTGCCAATCAGAAGAGCATATAACTTCAGTGTTATACAGAAAGCTCTCCCCTAAATGGGCGGTCCCTGATGACGTATATTTATTTACTGAATTTACCCCTATAAGGGACTTTTTTACTTCTTTTCCAACTTTTTTTGTAATAAACATGTAATGTATCCAATTTTCAAGTTCCAGTTTCAATACAACCTTCATAAATGCTGAATTTGTAAAGATAGAGCAAAATTTATACTACAGCCCATACTGCGGCCAATGTATATTTGGTATATAAAGTTGCGCATTGACTGTTTTTAAAAGAATGGTGTAAAATACTATGTTTAATAAATATGAATTGTTTTCTGTGTTTGCTTTGACAAGTATTGCAAGTACATCTAGAAACTAAAGTCTTGGTGTACTCTTAGTTAGTTTTTTCCTTATATGGAAGTTTTTGGTTAAATACCATGAAAAGACCACAAAAAGACTTTTCAAAGGCTTTTTTAAGCAGTTTCATACCAAATAAAACAACAATTATGTTTCATTATACTAAATCTGTGTTTTAATTACTTGTAAATTTCACAAAATGTCATTGACAATCACTCTGCAGAAATTCCTGTTACCCCAACATCAGGAAGGGTTCTTCGCCAAAACTAGACAGCTAGAACTGAAGTAGAAAAAAGTGCCAAATATAAAAAAATAAGATTAGGTATGACCAAACTTTACATTTGGGAGATTGAAGTAACAATTTAGAATATTTAAAAGCAAATTATTTAACATAAAAATCCAATTACAAACATTTCAACACTTGCTTCATGGATGAAGGACCTGTAATCATGAAAACTTGTCTAGTATATTCTTTCAATAAAGAAACGCAAGGCGTTGTGTAAAAATAAATGAATACCTTCATGCGGTCAGATTATTCGAGTGTTAAAATACTAGAAAAGTGCTTATTTACCACTTGTTCTACAACTTAACATGGGGAACACAGCTAAAAAAAAACACTATGTCAAAGGGAGGTAATCCATTTTTTTTCATATGATTTTATACATTATGAGGAGAAATATGTGCAAAATGTGATGTAAATGGGGAGAATATTTATGCCTTTCATTGATATCATAACTCTCAAGTGTAATTTCTATTATTTCTTTCAATCTGGACACAAAAACTGATTTTTACAATATACTTCATGCTTCTCTCACAGTACACTGAGTGCATCCTGGATAGCCACAGTTAAAGCTTAGAAATTTG
>NW_027266999.1:0-31652 GCF_963676685.1 Mytilus edulis
TCTATGCTGCTGCGGCCGCGTCCCAAATTTCCTGAACAGATTGATGAATATTTGGATCCAACAGTCCCTGATCCTGATAATCATACATATAAACACTATGTTCCATCTCTAGTGAGTGTTATGTGGAATTCTGCAATTAAAAAACATGCATTTGAGTATAATGGTTGTGATGGTGACCTAGATTTTGACTCCCATGCAGCCCAAAAATGGGGATTTGCATGGAAAGAGAGATTAAAATGTGTAAAATGTGGTTTTGTTGGTCAATTTCACAAACTTTTTTATGAAGTAAATTCCCCTGCACCTGGTAGAAAGGCTGCAACCATTAATATGGCATACAGGCAGGCTTAATGACTACAAAAGAGGGACGAAAGATACCAAAGGGACAGTCAAACTCAATAAATCCAAAACAAACTGACAACGCCATGGCTAAAAATGAAAAAGACAAACAGAAAAACAATAGTACACACGACACAACATAGAAAACTAAAGAATAAACAACACGAACCCCACCAAAAACTAGGGGTGATCTCAGGTGCTCCGGAAGGGTAAGCAGATCCTGCTCCACATGTGGCACCCGTCGTGTTGCTTATGTGATTACAAATCCGGTAAATTGTCTAATTCGGTAGGTCATATTCATGAAAGGGAAGGGGATTGTAGTTACGACGTAAGGAACATATCCGATATCATTTGTGAAACGGTTTATTCCATAACGGTCAACCAACTCGTGATGGCGTCCGTAAAATTTACGAAGGGATGATTTCAACTTCACCATTTGGAACTCTTGGTTTAATAGCTTCCTTGTTAGCAGCAAACCTCTATCAAGAAAATTATGATAGGAAATGCAAGCACGGGAATATCGTATCAATTGGGAGATATATACCCCGTATGTAGGTGCTGCTGGAATGTTGCTACTTAGAAATACAACTATTTCGAACAAGAGTTTTCGAGATATCACTCTCACATGTAATGTTATTCCCGCAAATTTATCAGGTATGCAAAAGCTGGCCAATAAAGTTGGATCAGTTATTGTAAATTTTAACCGACAAGACATGAAAGATATAAGGGAAAGTCTTGTCGCTGAAAATGAAATGGTCGGTTATGCTAACCCTGTCTTAGTAAATGTTGAAACGGGATGGGCGATACAATAACCCAATATATAATAGTGATGTCACTGCGTTCCAAGCTGGAACCCAAGTTGTACAAACAATGGTTGAGAATAATACTAAATTAAAACAAATTGTTTAGTGTATATACTGGTAATAAGCTTTGCCAAGTTGCATCAAAGTTAAGAAATAAAGGCATTGAGGTATTGTGTCCAAATCATGCGGGACATTGTTCGGCAAATTTAGCAGAAGATTCAGTAATTGGAAATGAAACTGAATATGCTAGACAATGCACAATTGAACTAAATGATAACCTTAAAATTGCTCATGTTACTACTGATGGGGACAGCAAAGCTGTGAATGGTATTACAAATGCCCAATGTTCAAATGTTAAAGTCCTTCGAGATATAAAAAATCTTGGAAATAGCATGAAAAGGGCCGTACAAAACAGTACTTTTAGTTTGTCTATGTTCTCTGGTAAGAATAAAAGAAATCTGAAACACCGATTTGGGTTGGACCTTAAGGCACGGTGTACTGCAGAACTAACCTACGCATTTAAAGCACATAAAGGTGAATTATTTGCTGTGAAAAGTCATATGCCAGCAGTAATAAAGGCAATTGTGTTGTGCTACAGAGGTAGTTGTGGTATGTCGTGCCAAATCAATTCATATGTTTGTGCCGGTATGTCATCTGATCAATGGCAAAAGGGTTTTCTTCCAAATAAAGAGCCTCTAAAAATGACAAGTGATGATGAGGTTCTTGTTGAGAACTGTATCAATGTGCTGTTAGGTCCAAAAAGTTTGGATCTTGTACGCTTTTTAACTTCGACTCAAAAATGTGAAGCATTTAATCGTACATTGCAAAGGTGCAATCCCAAAATGGTTACTCACAGTAGAAATTTCTCAGGTCGTGTTCACACAGCGGTCCACATGAGAAATCACAAATTTGGTAACTCTACCATACTCCGTACAAAGGTACTGGGTGCAGAGCTTACTCCTGGCTCATCTGTCATAAAGCACCTAAAACAAAACCAACATATTGATGTTTATTGCAGCAAAAGAAAAATGTTAAAAGAACAAAATGTCTCAGGACTTTAACACGTCAGAGAAAATTTGACCTGCATGCTGCAAAACATTACAAAATTCATTATCGCAGTGGTATTGCAGATCCAAAGGTTCAATCTGAGAAGATATAATGAAAATAGTAAAAAAACATAATTTACATCTGTGTGGTTTTTATAGTGATTATCTCCCTTTGATTGTTGATGTACTTTCTAAAGTGTAAATATTGTGTATATATAAAGTGTGTGCATAAGGATTGTTTATTTTAACTGTTGTACCTTTTTAAAGCATGCAATCAGGGTATGGCAGATGTGTTTTACAGTGGACAGGATAAAGTCCACGGCATATTTGTCGGTCTTTGTTGACATGCTCGGTTCAAGCGATAGATGTTCAGCATTGACACACCGATTATTATGACAAATGTGTGACACCTGCATGTTTGAAGGCATTTCAAAATTGTTTGTGTGAAGCATTAAAGCAAATCTATGGCTGTACATAGTCTTTTTCTGTTTATTCCAAGGAAAAGTCACGGTCAGTTTAGAATATGGTGCCTTCCCTCCCCCCAATTTGCACAAAAAACAGCCGAGTGCACCATAGGCCTCAGAATTCAAGGATAGTCTTTGTTTTTGCTTTTCAATCCATTCATTGGTATTCATATTTGATTTAAATTCAAAGTAAAGGCAGGAAAATATACTTTTCAATGTCAAGGCTGCACGTGCGATTTCGCTTAAAGAGACATTTTTTTCCCTTCAAAATTGATTAAACTCTGTTTTTATCTTATATAGGAGTTATGAGAAAAATTCCAAGATTTTTTTTAATTTCGATGAGCGGTTTTTGAAATTTTTGAAAAATAGTCATAGTATCCTCCCTTAGCCACAACAGTAAATTTTCATCTAATTCTTGGCTTGTGTAGTGCTAAGGAAAACCCTTTTTGAAGTAATGAAACACTTTAAATCTAAAATGTCTTCACACAAAGTCTCTTAGTATTTGTTGGAGTACTTAAATCTCTAATTACTTAAGCCAAAAAAAATATCAATTAAATTTTATTTCATTTAAATTTGAATTTTTGGAGAAAAAAAATATGAAATTTGTCTTTTTTTAAAGAAATAAATAGGTTTTCAGACTTTAAACTTTGGTAAAAGGCAACAAAAAACAAAATTCAACATCTTAGCAGTAATTTTATTCAAACATATTGTAAAAATCTGATTAATCTATGTCCCCAGGTCACATTTTTATCAGCAGGTATAATATCTTTGGATTTACAACTTTCACAGGGGGTGTCAAAAATAGCTATAAATAGTAAAATGTATCCAATTTCCTGTTTCCAAATGCATATCAAATTATAATCATGTATTTTTATAGCTTTCATAGCTAAAAATATAAGCTTTAAGTGTAGTTTAGGCAAATCTATTGCAAGAAAATGGCTCGAAAGAGGAAGGCTCTATCTAAAAAATTTGGCTTTCAGAAAGGACACATCCCACCTGCCAAGGGTAAGAAATTAAAGTTTGAACCTAAAATTGAACCTGAACCTTTTATTCGGCTCCCATATACTGTTTTTCAGTCTAGAGTTCCACATAAAAATTCTAAAGTCTTTGAAGTTCCTGATGTTGAACAATCTGCCTGTCCTCCTATGCTGCTGCGGCCGCGTCCCAAATTTCCTGAACAGATTGATGAATATTTGGATCCAACAGTCCCTGATCCTGATAATCATACATATAAACACTATGTTCCATCTCTAGTGAGTGTTATGTGGAATTCTGCAATTAAAAAACATGCATTTGAGTATAATGGTTGTGATGGTGACCTAGATTTTGACTCCATGCAGCCCAAAAATGGGGATTTGCATGGAAAGAGAGATTAAAATGTGTAAAATGTGGTTTTGTTGGTCAATTTCACAAACTTTTTTATGAAGTAAATTCCCCTGCACCTGGTAGAAAGGCTGCAACCATTAATATGGGCATACAGGCAGGCTTAATGACTACAACTATTTCGAACAAGAGTTTTCGAGATATCACTCTCACATGTAATGTTATTCCCGCAAATTTATCAGGTATGCAAAAGCTGGCCAATAAAGTTGGATCAGTTATTGTAAATTTTAACCGACAAGACATGAAAGATATAAGGGAAAGTCTTGTCGCTGAAAATGAAATGGTCGGTTATGCTAACCCTGTCTTAGTAAATGTTGAAACGGTATGGGCGATACAATAACCCAATATATAATAGTGATGTCACTGCGTTCCAAGCTGGAACCCAAGTTGTACAAACAATGGTTGAGAATAATACTAAATTAAAACAAATTGTTAGTGTATATACTGGTAATAAGCTTTGCCAAGTTGCATCAAAGTTAAGAAATAAAGGCATTGAGGTATTGTGTCCAAATCATGCGGGACATTGTTCGGCAAATTTAGCAGAAGATTCAGTAATTGGAAATGAAACTGAATATGCTAGACAATGCACAATTGAACTAAATGATAACCTTAAAATTGCTCATGTTACTACTGATGGGGACAGCAAAGCTGTGAATGGTATTACAAATGCCCAATGTTCAAATGTTAAAGTCCTTCGAGATATAAGACATCTTGGAAATAGCATGAAAAGGGCCGTACAAAACAGTACTTTTAGTTTGTCTATGTTCTCTGGTAAAAATAAAAGAAATCTGAAACACCGATTTGGGTTGGACCTTAAGGCACGGTGTACTGCAGAACTAACCTACGCATTTAAAGCACATAAAGGTGAATTATTTGCTGTGAAAAGTCATATGCCAGCAGTAATAAAGGCAATTGTGTTGTGCTACAGAGGTAGTTGTGGTATGTCGTGCCAAATCAATTCATATGTTTGTGCCGGTATGTCATCTGATCAATGGCAAAAGGGTTTTCTTCCAAATAAAGAGCCTCTAAAAATGACAAGTGATGATGAGGTTCTTGTTGAGAACTGTATCAATGTGCTGTTAGGTCCAAAAAGTTTGGATCTTGTACGCTTTTTAACTTCGACTCAAAAATGTGAAGCATTTAATCGTACATTGCAAAGGTGCAATCCCAAAATGGTTACTCACAGTAGAAATTTCTCAGGTCGTGTTCACACAGCGGTCCACATGAGAAATCACAAATTGGTAACTCTACCATACTCCGTACAAAGGTACTGGGTGCAGAGCTTACTCCTGGCTCATCTGTCATAAAGCACCTAAAACAAAACAACATATTGATGTTTATTGCAGCAAAAGAAAAATGTTAAAAGAAACAAAATGTCTCAGGACTTTAACACGTCAGAGAAAATTTGACCTGCATGCTGCAAAACATTACAAAATTCATTATCGCAGTGGTATTGCAGATCCAAAGGTTCAATCTGAGAAGATATAATGAAAATAGTAAAAAAACATAATTTACATCTGTGTGGTTTTCATAGTGATTATCTCCCTTTGATTGTTGATGTACTTTCTAAAGTGTAAATATTGTGTATATAAAAGTGTGTGCATAAGGATTGTTTATTTTAACTGTTGTACCTTTTTAAAGCATGCAATCAGGGTATGGCAGATGTGTTTTACAGTGGACAGGATAAAGTCCACGGCATATTTGTCGGTCTTTGTTGACATGCTCGGGTTCAAGCGATAGATGTTCAGCATTGACACACCGATTATTATGACAAATGTGTGACACCTGCATGTTTGAAGGCATTTCAAAATTGTTTGTGTGAAGCATTAAAGCAAATCTATGGCTGTACATAGTCTTTTTCTGTTTATTCCAAGGAAAAGTCACGGTCAGTTTAGAATATGGTGCCTTCCCTCCCCCCAATTTGCACAAAAAACAGCCGAGTGCCCCATAGGCCTCAGAATTCAAGGATAGTCTTTGTTTTTGCTTTTCAATCCATTCATTGGTATTCATATTTGATTTAAATTCAAAGTAAAGGCAGGAAAATATACTTTTCAATGTCAAGGCTGCACGTGCGATTTCGCTTAAAGGTGTCATACCACCAATTAAAAGTCCCTATCTGTTCAACCAAATTTTGCAATTTTCACAGCTTTCTAAATATTTTACCTTAAGTTTAACTTCATAGAAACTAGGTATATCCTGAATCGTACAGGTGTCACCTTTCTGCATGCCAATTTTCAACATACATTCAAAATCATATAAGAAAGCAGAGAGCTTCCGAAAGGAGGTACCCCTAAAAATAACCCCTGGTTTTCTGGAAATCTTAAATTAGTATACTATGGAGCGCATTAATCCTCAATTTTTAATGCAAACTCATAGACAGGTAAATTTTTGGCTCAAAATGGTCTTAATATATTTCTCTTTCAACAAAGTTTCATTTCTGCAAATTTTGTTCGTTAGTTAAGGTGAACAATGACATCAAATGCACTATTTTTTGTCCGAGTAGGCTACTTTCACATACGTTCTAAATTTGAGGGAGTAATTGGTGGTATGACACCTAAAGAGACATTTTTTTCCCTTCAAAATTGATTAAACTCTGTTTTTATCTTTATATAGGAGTTATGAGAAAAATTCCAAGATTTTTTTTAATTTCGATGAGCGGTTTTTGAAATTTTTGAAAAATAGTCATAGTATCCTCCCTTAGCCACAACAGTAAATTTTCATCTAATTCTTGGCTTGTGGTAGTGCTAAGGAAAACCCTTTTTTGAAGTAATGAAACACTTTAAATCTAAAATGTCTTCACACAAAGTCTCTTAGTATTTGTTGGAGTACTTAAATCTCTAATTACTTAAGCCAAAAAAAATATCAATTAAATTTTATTTCAATTTAAAATTTGAATTTTTGGAGAAAAAAAATTGAAAATTTGTCTTTTTTTAAAGAAATTAATAGGTTTTCAGACTTTAAACTTTGGTAAAAGGCAACAAAAAAACAAAATTCAACATCTTAGCAGTAATTTTATTCAAACATATTGTAAAAATCTGATTAATCTATGTCCCCAGGTCACATTTTTATCAGCAGTATAATATCTTTGGATTTACAACTTTCACAGGGGGTGTCAAAAATAGCTATAAATAGTAAAATGTATCCAATTTCCTGTTTCCAAATGCATATCAAATTATAATCATGTATTTTTATAGCTTTCATAGCTAAAAATATAAGCTTTAAGTGTAGTTTAGGCAATCTATTGCAAGAAAATGCTCGAAAGAGGAAGGCTCTATCTAAAAAATTTGGCTTTCAGAAAGGACACATCCCACCTGCCAAGGGTAAGAAATTAAAGTTTGAACCTAAAATTGAACCTGAACCTTTTATTCGGCTCCCATATACTGTTTTTCAGTCCTAGAGTTTCACATAAAAATTTCTAAAGTCTTTGAAGTTCCTGATGTTGAACAATCTGCCTGTCCTCCTATGCTGCTGCGGGCCGCGTCCCAAATTTCCTGAACAGATTGATGAATATTTGGATCCAACAGTCCTGATCCTGATAATCATACATATAAACACTATGTTCCATCTCTAGTGAGTGTTATGTGGAATTCTGCAATTAAAAAACATGCATTTGAGTATAATGGTTGTGATGGTGACCTAGATTTTTGACTCCCATGCAGCACAAAATGGGGATATTGCATGGAAAGAGAGATTAAAATGTGTAAAATGTGGTTTTGTTGGTCAATTTCACAAACTTTTTTATGAAGGTAAATTCCCCTGCACCTGGTAGAAAGGCTGCAACCATTAATATGGGGCATACAGGCAGGCTTAATGACTACAACTATTTCGAACAAGAGTTTTCGAGATATCACTCTCACATGTAATGTTATTCCCGCAAATTTATCAGGTATGCAAAAGCTGGCCAATAAAGTTGGATCAGTTATTGTAAATTTTTAACCGACAGACATGAAGATATAAGGGAAAGTCTTGTCGCTGAAAATGAAATGGTCGTTATGCTAACCCTGTCTTAGTAAATGTTGAAACGGATGGGCGATACAATAACCCAATATATAATAGTGATGTCACTGCGTTCCAAGCTGGAACCCAAGTTGTACAAACAATGGTTGAGAATAATACTAAATTAAAACAAATTGTTAGTGTATATACTGGTAATAAGCTTTGCCAAGTTGCATCAAAGTTAAGAAATAAAGGCATTGAGGTATTGTGTCCAAATCATGCGGGACATTGTTCGGCAAATTTAGCAGAAGATTCAGTAATTGGAAATGAAACTGAACATGCTAGACAATACTCCTTAGTCACGGATCGATCGCCATTACGTAATCAAAATCGAAAACGAGGCTAGGGATACAAACAAAATGGATACCTCCATAGGCGGAACGTATCATTGCTGCGTACCAAAGTGCACCAACGACTCCCGATACGATCCCGAGAGGAAAATTTCGTTTCATAAGTTCCCTAAAGATGCTCTGTGAGGAAGACTTGGATCGTTAAGATCAAACGCGACCTAGGAGCAAATTTCAGGGTGATTATAACAGTGACCTTGCAACTTTCACTGGCTTCAGTCTTCACGGACCCACCACCCTAGGTCAAAATGCATCAGATCAACATTAAATCACCCAGTTTTGGCACAATACAGTTTCTTAAAAATAATGTATGGCCAAGTGTTACATGAGGGGCCTTTGAGGCCTTTCCAGACCTGAATGTCTCACAAATGGATATTTTGAACATGTCCAAGCTGTCAGCAGTTTGATCAACCCTGTGCCTAGTCCAAATAATTATGACGTCTTGAAAGGCTATTATATTTTTTTTCTTTGACGCCTTACATAACCCTGTGCCCCCCTTTTTGCTTTGCTTTCAGCTCTGCCCTTGATATTCAAAGACAATTTGAAGCTCCAACAATAAATATAAAATGAAATTATAATAAGAAACAATGATAGCACATAAACTCACAAAATAGTCTAGCAAGTTATGCAATATATACATGATATGGGCACTACCAACCAGTGTGACATGAAATGAATATCCATTTGCATACTTCATGAACCTCATGCCTGTTTCGCAGGGAATGCCATTTAGGGCTGTCCCTATTGCCTTGGACAAGTAAAATTGACATTTAGACAGGTAAAAATTTAATAATACCTGCCCAAAGGACAGCTAATTCTCTCTGAATTTTCAACTGTATTTTTACTTTGGGGCAAGCAAAATTTTCTTCTACATGCATGTACCTGCCCAATATGACAATGGCTCTTTTTAAAGGGTAACGACAGTCCCTGTTAGGTCTGATTTTTTGCTAATTTCTGTTGATTTGTTAAAGCTTTTAGAAATCTCGCACGACGCCATTTCCAAAACTTGATAGGCCTGCATTTGGATCTATTTATACTGGTATCTCTTAGTTTTTTATTATTTGACTTTTTCCCTTGAGGACTCGCAGGAAGGCGTATCTGAAAAATAAAATAGCCTTCCAAGAGGTTATAATTATTTGGACTACGTGTAACCCAAATTAGAATTAGTATATTGCACGAATTACTTGCCAGACAGGCCACCTAGAACATGTAGTACTAAGATACAAATTTAAAAAAGTGGCCCTTTACAAAATTTAATTGCATGTCTCCCTTTCAGAAGTATTTCCTGTCAAGAAAAAATTAACTCGTTAGATGTCGATAAACGTCGTATTATATTAAGAACGATCTCAATTTAAACAGAGGAGTGTGTACGAAGGATTCATGCCCACTGACCCAAAGGAAATTAATAGTTAAAAAGTTAGAAATGGGGTTCCTCCTAGAATTAACGGCTTTTATTCCTGTGGGGGGAGGGGGGTTCAACGGTAAAGAGTTGAACAAAGATTCATACCCCTAAATAAGGTGTCTTTGTTGAATTCGCCCACTTTTCTTTTCTCATTGATTCATTACTTGTCAACTTAGGACCTTTTCATAGTTCCCTACTTGGTGTGAGTCCCACTTATTGAAGATCTTGTGGAAATCTCCGAAAGTTTTTGAAATCACTTGTGGTAATACAACATGTAACTGGGGTGTGTTTGTTACGTTATACCATATTCATTCTTTTTCTATCATGTCAGACTGTTTTAGGCCTAATGAAAACACTTAAATTCTCATACTCCTCGGCTCATAGTCTCCTACCTACCATATTTTTCTGTCTCTCAGTTGAAAAGATTTATGTTGAAAATTTCTTATTTTAATATGCCAATCATCATGATCATGGTGGTTTGAAATCAAGTTTAAAGCACAATTTAAAACACTTTTTGCTTTTAAAAAGATTTATATAAATACTTGTAAAAGTTTAATCAGAATAAGGAAACTAAATAAAGGCCTAATTACTAATTACATGCGAGTGACAATATTGTTTGTGTCGCTAGCAGGTTATTCAGAGAAATTTGAATATTAAATTCCCTGGACAAACAAGCAAATTTTCACATCACATTTCTATTTGTCCATTGTTAAAATTCAGAAAATTGTAATGAACCGTGAAGAAATAATTTGGCTATTGAAATTAACAGATCATAAGTTGCTGGGTCGATTTCAATTTTTTTTTCTTAAATATTTTTTATGACCTGATCACTAAACATACTATAAAAGGGGCACATAGATTTACCAAAAAAAGTCAGTCAAAACACCTGATATTGGTTATACATGTAGTAGTACAACAGACATAACAGAGAAGCTAGTAATTAGATCAGTGTGACATTTTTGAAGCCATAAACAGTCCAGCATGCAGTAATTTTAGACATACATTTTCAATATTAGGCACTCCAAATCAATCCCTCATTCGACAGATTCCCAGCGTGTGTTTGCAATTCTCAATGGATTCCAATGAAATTTTACAAAGGGTATTACTAATGTAGTGTACTACTCAGTACTGTGAAGACCATAGACAATTTTGAATATCAGGACAGTCCAATTATTTTTTGGGGGAGCTATGTCCCTTTGACCATCAAAATGTTTAGTCAGGTTGGGACAGGTACAAATATATAAACAAGACATGGTATAGCATTGATACTACCGCAGCTGTACTTCCATGTTGTAGTGTATAATACAACATTGGTTGCCCTATTTTATTATAAATTGTCATTGTGTGACATGATGAAAAGTGGTTTTAAATTCTGTGTTATTTGTCATAATCAGGGAATGGTAATGAAAAACGTTGAAATTTGTAAGAATATCTCCCGTATATATGTTATATATATATATGTAATACATTTTAGATCTCAGATGCTACAAGAGTGTGTTCTTCACATTTTCTTACTACAGAAATACAGAAAACATTGACTGGAAAGAGAAAATTGACCCAAGGTGCAGTTCCTTCCTTATTTGCATGGTCTATAAGTGCCACACCCCAAAGACCGGGGCCAAGACGGAGATTAGTAGAGAATTTTGATGACAAGTAAGTTGTTCATGTTGTTTCATAATTATATTTACACATGTTTTACATATAAAGAATGAATAACAATAAAATTAAAAGACTTTTCAACTTTTGTTCTTTTGATTGACAGATTTATAATGAGAAAACTCAGGTATGTGACATGATAAAATGTAACTCATCATAAAAATATAATGATCAAAATCTTTTTTGTTTAAAATGTTTATAAATAATATGATATATGTCGGATCACACTTTTTTTGTCGTATTTTATTATTGATAAGAATATTTAAATGTATTGATTGAATACAGACTTCTAATTAATCTACTAACTAATTTTCATAAATGTAATTTTTTTCAGCATTCTTTTGTTTTGAATTGTATACATGTACATAGACACCACAGCACATCTTCAGATCACCTATTTAAAGTGAGAAGAAAGATTTAACATTGCTGATTCCATTCAATGCCCCTTAGAATTGACATTTTTTTAAACACAAAGGTTTAATTGCATTTTTTTTTGGCCAGTGGGTTCGACTCCCACCCAGGACGTTCATATCAATGTACTGTGTCGTGATCTTTGTATGCATGTAAAGTTCAAATTTAGATTTCTTCACCAATGTTTTTGTTAAAATGTTTAACTTTCCTGTTGTGCATGTTATTCATTCCATTTAAATCCATCATTAATTTTCCAATAAACTTTATGGCACTAAAAAATGTAAATAAAAGCATATGATTTGAAATATTACATGCATTTTGATTATGAAAACAGTATATATCGGAATGGAGGAGATTGTTCTGGCCTCCAACAAAAAAAGTGCAATTTTATTTGTGTACAAAGTTAAAATTAATTTTTGGTCTTCCTCCAAAATTTCTGTTTTTTGGATCAGTGATGAATGGGTGTACAGGTAAGTAGCTGTTTATTAAAAATTTTTATTAGCAATGTAAACAATATTTTATGTCCATGTTTGACAAGCTTTTAGTCTTAAAGTCATTTTAGACTCCTTATTCTCTATTAATTGCAGAAAACAGGATGTATCACTTTTGAATACTTTGATTGCTCTTTAATAATGTCGGATATTTTGCAATATTGTTTTCCTTGTTTGAAGGTGTGGCCTGAGAAACAACAGACTAAATAGGTGCAATTCCAAATCCCTTGTTGGATCTTGATGATACATGTACTTTGCAATATGCCTGTCAATGGTTTGAAGTGATGTCCGAACAAGAATAAAACTCAAAGGTGTTAGTAGAGAGCAACAAAACTGCGAGTTTAAAATATATATACACTGCAATTCAACAATAAACATGTAGGATGTGGAATAATTTTGAGTCACATACGCTTCGCTCATTGTTGAAGGCCGTACGGTGACCTTTAGTTGTTAATGTTTGTGTTATTTTGGTCTTTTGTGGATAGTTGTCTCATTGGCAATCATACCACATCTTCTTTTTTACATATGTCATATAAGAATTCATAATATTTCATTTGCCTGTATCTGGTTTTCAATTTTGATTTCTTGTTTATATTTTCAGTATTGCTAAAGCACCGAAGCTGTCATGTACAAGCACCAGTCCCGATGCTGAAAATCAGATTCTTGGAGAAAAGATTGTTACCCCATTCGTCTCGAATGATCATGACTATGTTGTTCAGACTCTGTCTACAGAGGAAAAATTACAGGCAGCTCTGAAGGAAGTGGAACTTTTACAAAACCAGGTCACTACTTTATCTTCAAATACATTCTGCTTGAACAGATTTTCAACTGACAATTCACTGATCAACTTTTACACTGGCTTTATTAACTATGAAACACTAAAGAGTGTCTTTACTGCCTTACAGGCCCACTGCAACAACAATGGTTAGATGGTCTCAAATGCAGAGACATGTGAATAAGGAAAATGTCAATGAAAATGCATTCCACTGTGAAACACTGCTTTTAATTGATCAGTTTTTCTTGTTCTTGTGTAGAGTGAGACAAGGTTTATCAGAACAAGACCTTGCAGTAAGATTTAACATTTCACAAAGTTCTGTTAGCAGGATTTTAATAACTTGGGCAAACTATCTGTATTGCATGCTTGGTAGTTTACCATTGTGGTCCTCCAGAGCTGCCATAGATGAAAGCATGCCACAGTCATTTAAAGACACATATCCGAAAACTAGAGTTATTCTGGACTGTACAGAGATAAGGGTACAGACTCCAAGTTCCAAGGTTTTGAACTCTGAAACGTACTCAAGTTACAAAAGTCATACGACTTTTAAATCTTTGGTTGGAATAACTCCCAATGGAGCCATATCTTTTGTAAGCTCTCTGTACACAGGTTCAATTTCTGATAAGGCCATTACTGAAAAGTCAGGGATATTATACTTGTTAGAGCCAGGTGACGAAGTTATGGCTGACAAGGGTTTTTTGATAAATGACCTGCTTAAGACCAAACAAGCAAGTTTGGTAATACCCCCTTTTTTAGGGCAAAAGGGTAAATTCTCAAAAGATGAAGTTGAGAAGACTCATGAAATTGCACGATTGAGGATACATGTTGAAAGAGCAATACGGAGAATCAAAGAATACCATCTATTTGATAAGGTTATACCCTTGAATATGGCCTCTTCAATCAATCAGATATGGACAGTTTGTGCTATACTGACAAATTTCAGAGGCCCATTATTTTAAGTCAAATCGTAGAATTCATAGGGAGAAAAAAACAAAACTCATTTTACTCTGTTTAACTTGTATGTATTCTTATCAGGAGTCAAAATTTTAATGTATAAAACTTTTTAACTTAAGGCCAAAATAAAAAAAACCTAGATTCTAATCCCATCCCAACCAGATTTGGCACCCTTGCCAAAAATTAATTTGTTTTTTTGCCGAATGTCAATTTCTTTAAGGTTTACAAACTTTTTTCACTAAAATTGATAAAAAAAAATTAAATAATTCCTGACTATAACAAAATTTGAACAAGGTTTGACAAGATCTAGGATTTTTTTATAACGGCCGAACTCTGATTTTTAGAATGTTTTTGTGATCAGAAGAAAGTAGTTCTTTGTTGAACAATGATTTTATTTATTTTGATGACTGCTTCACAATCTCTGGCAGTAGGATTTCAAAATAAAACTTGTTGAGCGAGGATTTAATATCTACCCACTTGTCCTCATCCATGTAAATTCGCTCTTTGTGATAGTCCTCTCTGCATTTGACAAGAAAGTCACACCACTGCATCCCAGTTAAGGCTAATTGACCAATTATTTGGTAGTAGTACTTGTGAACATGTTTCAATTTGTAAGTGTTATCATTATTTTTTTTCAGATACGGACAATCTTGAAAAGAGTCTTTGTCAGGACACTTGATTTCCAATAACCCATACATTGGGACGGTATTTGGGTCGTACACTTTCCTATCTGGGGAAGATCCAAGATGGGGAACTGAGGGATTCATAACAAACCCACACAAGTAAACGTTGTTACCAGTTATATCCGAGTATAACTTTGCAGCAGCTGATTCATGCTCAATACCAAACTTCATTGCAGCTGTTTGGATGTTTTTCTTGTTAAGGAAACGCTCAGCCAATTTTTCAAAATCTGCTTTCCTACCACAGACGTCTTTGAAAATAGAAGAGGTTAAGCGGTGTTGTCGAACTTTATGCCATAGTTTGGTTTGGCCTTGATGAATTGTTTCCCGCTCTAGTTCCAAAGCTGAGGCATGGTTAAATTGAAGACCAAGGTATACTTCATTCTCTGACTGATTAAGAACTGTGGTGAAGTCATTATCATGATGGGGCAATATAAATTCTGGAAAACTTGGCATATTTTGATGGTTAATTATGTTTGTCTCTATTGTCGATGGCCTCTGTTGATATGACAAGACAGACCCAAAAGGAACTGGCCCAAAACTGGAATCTATCATAGTTATATCAGTCGGATTTC
Source organism: Mytilus edulis (assembly GCF_963676685.1). NCBI lineage: Eukaryota > Metazoa > Mollusca > Bivalvia > Mytilida > Mytilidae > Mytilus > Mytilus edulis. The sequence goes on from NW_027266999.1 coordinate 15,320, forward strand.
TTACAGACTTTAGAATTTGTGCATCACTCTGAAATGAGGCCAAGTGTTGAACTAGTGTAGAAGTAAACTCCACACTAGGGATAGGCTGTTTCACTGGGCAGTATACATTAGGTAAAATACCTTCTACAACTCTTTTTCTTTTCTTTGGTTTTTGTGCTTCTGCTTTAACCTAGGAAAAATTATAAGAAACCCCATTTATATAGAGATGTTTTGGATGTCACGTTTTATATACAATGTATGTCACTAAATCAGTGTTTGGCTTAAAATCTTATCTTTGCGTTAAGATGTGTTAGGTTCAATGAGACTTCTTAAGATTTTGATATCATAAGTTTGCCCTTGATGACAATGGTGAAGCATTTAGTATATGTAGAAAATGTATCAACTAAGGCACAGACCATTTAATTTTCTGAGGGGGGCCTGGGATTCACTTGCGAGCCAGAATATTTATTATACATTTAAAGCTAAAAAAAAATGTTGGCGAAATTTCATTTTCAAATAGCCAGACAGGGGCCAGATTATTTTTTTCAACCCAGGTGCTGTTCAGAATATTCTTTCTAAAATGTACATTAGGGCGAACAAGTTTTAGGGCGAATATACCTGGATTCAAATATCCCAGCCTCCCCCTCCAAAAATAAAATGGTCTGCCTAAAATGAATTGTAACATTATTTTCTGACAGTTTAAAGGTGCATGGTGTTCTTTTATTGCTGTGTGTCTTAGTATATTTTAAGTTGTGTGTCTTATGCAGTCTGTTTAATTATCTTGGAAAACCAGGAAAAGTGTAAGGAAACTTCAGGAGAGCTAGCAACTTAAACAAATCTTTAATTTTGGATGGCCTTAGGACAACCAAAAAAGTATGTGTGTTTACTGTACCAAGCTGAAAAAGGTGGATAGAGATTTTTTTCTTTAATTTATGAAATAAATAATATTTAACGAACAACATAATGACTTGAATAGTGGTCAAAACTTTATGGTACAATGTAGGTAGGGGTACATTAACACACACATTTTTTATTTTGACCTTTATATAAAAATGGTTTGATTAGATCTCAACTGTTTAATCAACCTTAGAAATCTCTAGACTGTCAACTGTCTTTGGTGTCAATCCTTCAGTACGGGATGGAAGATGCCACACCTGCGGCATAGATGTTTTGCTTTGAAATGGTGGCACAGCTTTCAAACCAAGCTTCTGGAAATGGCTTAGAACATACAGAAGACCAATGCAGTGGCTACAATTTCCATTTCCTGCTTTGCATTCACATTGGGTTGACTTAAACTCCACTGGTGAACTTTTTGACAGCTTTACCTATTAATTGCAATAATTATTTTTTATACAGTGCCACACCCGTTAGCCATGTATTCATGGTATTGTGTAAAACTTGATAACTCTTTTTTTTCTGAAATTGTGTAAAACCGTTAAATAGGCAGTATGTGTCAAAAGTCTATTTTCAGCAAAATCCAATATGTAGTTTTTTGCCACCCCTGCATTAAATTGATGCCTGTATTAATATTAGTTTGTATATATAAAGTATAGGTTTTAATAAAAAAAAAAATACCAGTCTGTTCTCACGGGTGTGTAGATTAGATTTCTTGTCATTTAACTACATGTATATATGAACATGATGTATTAACAAGTTATATATATGGGATTTTTTTTTAGATAATTAAAAAAAAACGTCATCATCTTCAAAACAGGAATATTCTAAAAACATAATTACACAGAAATTTTGTATCTTTTTTTTTAATTGAATGTTCTTTTCATATGGTTGCTTTGATCGGGGGGAGGCACAGGACAAGTTTCCTCTCTTTGCACCGGCATAACATAAAGTACTAATATACCAAATTTACACATAATATTTTATTTATACCATATGAAATGGTAGAAGATCAAAATTTATTTCAGATAATTAATCGTTTATCAAATCATATAATTTTGTTCTTTTCATTAGATCAATACAAAAACGTTAAAGAATATTTATGCACATTCTTTATTTTTATTAAAACAATGATTCAAATTGAATTTTAAAGTTAAAATTGCAAAAAAAAATAATGTAAGTTTACATGCAAACATATTCGAAACTGAAAAGAACAACATGCAGTATGCTCATTTGGTACAAGTACTTTCTGCTTTTGATAAGCCCTGGGTAGGAGTCGAACCTACGTCCTCGAAAAAAGCAACCATGAAATTTTTAAAACGAACCAAAATATTGTTCCATGATGATGAGAAAGCTAATTTATATTTGTGTTGAAACTATTTGTATACATATGAAAATTGATCTATTTATTAAATAATTTTAACAATGAACTGAATGTATCACTGCTAGCCCACTTGTGAGCGTTTGCTATCACTTTGCTTCTGTCTGTTATATTATACTAATCTTCTCTGAAAGTTCTTGGCAGATTTCATCGAACCTTTGCAGGAATGGTCAGAGCAAGGTTTTATTAAAGGATACTTATTTTGTTCCAGTCTGATGGAAAACATTGTGGACAAACTTTTTGTTTTATTCTGTTTAGAATTTTTTTAAATCTCTGAAACAATAATTCTAAATTCTTGCAGTCCCTGATTTGACGTCAACATGCATACATGTATGTACCACACAAGTGTTTATCGTCATTAGTGAATCGGGCATCTGGGAGCTATAAAAAAGAAGATGTGGTATGATTGCCAATGAGACAACTATCCACAAAAGACCAAAATGACACAAACATTAACAACTATAGGTCACCGTACGGCCTTCAACAATGAGCAAAGCCCATACTGCATAGTCAGCTATAAAAGGCCCCAATAAGACAATGTAAAACAATTCAAACGAGAAAACTAACGGCCTTATTTATGTAAAAAAATGAACGAAACACAAATATGTAACACATAAACAAACGACAACCACTGAATTACAGGCTCCTGACTTGGGACAGGCACATACATAAATAATGTGGCGGGGTTAAACATGTTAGCAGGATCCCAACCCTCCCCCTAACCTGGGACATTGGTATAACAGTACAACATAAGAACTACTATAAATAATCAGTTGAAAAAGGCTTAACTCATCAGATAAACAAAAAATACAAGTGGACGTGGCCGGGTACTTATACTTCCCGACACAAAAAACACAATGAACAGATCTGATTTTCTCTATTTCTCAATCATTTTAGATCCAAAGTGAACGCTTCCAAGTTCTTTACATGATATAGGGAACCATAGAGTTAACACTTATTGCACATGGACTGTAGGTGCAGTACTGTGCTACATATGCATCAGCATGAGGGTGTAACCCCCCTTTTTGTACTCAGGGGGAGTGGATGGGGTTACACCTTTGTGTATTGTTTATGTAATCATCATTAGGCATTCAAACAATTCATGAACAGGTAACAATAAAAAGAACACAAGAACATCAACATAGTCTAACCGTTAATCTATATGGAGGGTTATTCTTCCTCATTGATGGATAAGCATATGCTCTAACAAAAACTGCACTTTCACTTGCCTGGACTGAATAGAAATTAGAAAACATCATTTGACTACATGCACATGTAGCTGTGGAATATACAATACCAATCGTTTAGGCACATAAATGACAAAATTGCTACACCAGTAACAGCCAATGTCAACAAATACTACTGAAAGGTATCAAGATATGCTGTGAGAAAAGGCCCGTTTATCTGTAATGTTGATTACATTACATTACCAAAACTAACAGTTTTAAATTTAACCACCTTTTGGTATGCAGTAATCAGGTGCAGTTTTTAATATAAGAGTATTCAGGACCTGGAAAGACAACGGCAAATCGTATTAAAACTTTCTGTGTTAAATAGTATTATGGTTTTCAAGTAATTTTCAAAAGGCATTCAGGGGGGAGGGGGGTTACACCCCATCAGTATACATGAGAGAAAATACCTAGATAAATAACTATACAGTCGAGGATAACATTACATGAGAGAAAACCAAGTGTCAAAAGTTCATAACATGTACAGATAACAGATAACAGGGTGTAACCACCCTTTAGGTACACAGTATTCGGGGCAATTTTAAAGGGTATTCAGACCTTAGTACGCAGTATTCAGGACTTAAAAAGACAATGAAAAATTGTATTCATACTGCATGTGTTAAAAAGTATTCGGTATTCAGGCCTGGTAGGCAGTATTCAACAGGTTGGGAACAAACCCCCTGTATGGTGATTTTACCTCTATAGAGGAATAATCCTTCTTTAGAGGGATAAAATTATCCCTCTATAGAGGGGTATTTTTCTTTGCACTGGATTTAAAGCAAATTAGGGCAGAATGGCATTTTCTAGTTATATTGGCTATAATCTCTAGCATTATATGCATCAACATATGCACTTTACTAAAAATTTGGATAACCAGTTTTCTGCTAAAGTGACAAAACTTGCAATCTATTGTAAACCTATCTGAACACCTGATCAACAACAAAAGGAATAGTTGACCTTTAAATTTCATGTTAAATCTAACAATAGAAATTCTGTTCAGTGAGGCATAAGTGAGTAGAATTTACCTGATCATCACAGCTTTCAATCATGGTGAACAATAGCTTTTATATTTAGTCAGATAAGCATCAAACTGGGCATGTGCATATTAAATTAAGTACATCAATTGGTGCATCAACTATTCCACGTTACTGCCATAATAAGTAGAGAATGCCATTCTGCCCTATTTTGATTTAAATCCAGTCTAAGCAAAAATACCCCTCTATAGAGGGATAATTTTACCCCTCTATAGAAGGATTATCCCTCTATACAGGTATAATCACCATATAGAGGGTTTGATCCCAACCTATTCAAGTAATTTTTAAATGGTACACAGTATTTAGGGGGAAGGGTATCGGGACTGTTCGCCCTAATAACATGTTCGCCCTAGGTCCGTTCGCTCTGAGTTCGTTCGCCCTACTATAAAAATATTAATATTCAGGGCATTGAAGTTGAATAAACTTATTCAGATATTTCTATGGTATATATATCATGTATATTCTTGAAATTTATGGAAACATTGAAATATTTAAAAGTTTATGGCTTGTTTAGGATCAATAATTGTTCAATGACAAAATAATTCGGATCACTGATTATTGTGATACTTGTCTTTTGATGGATTAATAATAAAAAAAAAACAACACGTTTTGTTTAGATAAAATATTCAGCTTGAAATCAATAAAAACAATGACGTACAAATTGTAAATCATGAAACGGACTTACAAGTTCATTTAATATACTCTAAGACTAGTCATACTGCATACATTCGTGATTGACTGAATACACTTATTTTGTTAACAAATATCAATAAAGATAAATATTATTGTATTCCAGTATTCTACTCTGCTAATCAAAGGGAAAATGATAAATTGATTGCTGCAATATAAATATGCTGTCAATTTTTCAACAAACTTTAACATATTTTGTTCAAATACTTAAAAAAAATGCGACTAGACAACAAAAAAAATAATATCAGGGCGAATGGACCCTGAGCGAACAGGTATCAGGGCAAACAGGTACTAGGGCGAACATGAATCAGGGCGAACGGACCCGGATTCAGGGGGAAGGTGGGGGTTACACCCCCAGATAAGAAAGCTTACAAGTTACATTCAGTCATTCTTAAAAATGTTGTTACTGAATGAATTTACTATGGGCTTTTCAGAGTTCTGTCAGTGAAGACCCCTGCAACTCTGGACCAGAAATGACATTCGTTGAAAAGGGGGGTGCACTTCAAACTGGACGAATCTTAAAGAAATTTTGCAGGAAATGTTGTTAAATCATAGTATTCAATAATCGTTTAGAAGGGAGTTCGTGTCTGGACACGTGTCCTATGGTATGGCGAAGCCGACGAGTGTGAAACCGAACAGGGGTGACCGTTGTCTGACAAGTTGACAAGCATTTTGATTTTCGACCCTAACCTTCAATATCATGAACATATCCTTCGATGAAATTACTATATGCCTTTTGCATTTTGGCCCGGGGGACTTTGGCGCTATCGTTAGCCCATTTGTCGACCTCTGCTTGGGTGAAGGGAGGAACATGGCGTAAACTTAGTGTCCACACTCCTGACGAACCATCGGAGGCCGCCATTGTTTGTATCCCTAGCCTCGTTTTAGATTTTTAATGGCCGCGGCTGTGAATAAAAAGTATGCACAATTGAACTAAATGATAACCTTAAAATTGCTCATGTTACTACTGATGGGGACAGCAAAGCTGTGAATGGTATTACAAATGCCCAATGTTCAAATGTTAAAGTCCTTCGAGATATAAGACATCTTGGAAATAGCATGAAAAGGGCCGTACAAAACAGTACTTTTAGTTTGTCTATGTTCTCTGGTAAAAATAAAAGAAATCTGAAACACCGATTTGGGTTGGACCTTAAGGCACGGTGTACTGCAGAACTAACCTACGCATTTAAAGCACATAAAGGTGAATTATTTGCTGTGAAAAGTCATATGCCAGCAGTAATAAAGGCAATTGTGTTGTGCTACAGAGGTAGTTGTGGTATGTCGTGCCAAATCAATTCATATGTTTGTGCCGGTATGTCATCTGATCAATGGCAAAAGGGTTTTCTTCCAAATAAAGAGCCTCTAAAAATGACAAGTGATGATGAGGTTCTTGTTGAGAACTGTATCAATGTGCTGTTAGGTCCAAAAAGTTTGGATCTTGTACGCTTTTTAACTTCGACTCAAAAATGTGAAGCATTTAATCGTACATTGCAAAGGTGCAATCCCAAAATGGTTACTCACAGTAGAAATTTCTCAGGTCGTGTTCACACAGCGGTCACATGAGAAATCACAAATTTGGTAACTCTACCATACTCCGTACAAAGGTACTGGGTGCAGAGCTTACTCCTGGCTCATCTGTCATAAAGCACCTAAAACAAAACCAACATATTGATGTTTATTGCAGCAAAAGAAAAATGTTAAAAGAAACAAAATGTCTCAGGACTTTAACACGTCAGAGAAAATTTGACCTGCATGCTGCAAAACATTACAAAATTCATTATCGCAGTGGTATTGCAGATCCAAAGGTTCAATCTGAGAAGATATAATGAAAATAGTAAAAAAACATAATTTACATCTGTGTGGTTTTCATAGTGATTATCTCCCTTTGATTGTTGATGTACTTTCTAAAGTGTAAATATTGTGTATATATAAAGTGTGTGCATAAGGATTGTTTATTTTAACTGTTGTACCTTTTTAAAGCATGCAATCAGGGTATGGCAGATGTGTTTTACAGTGGACAGGATAAAGTCCACGGCATATTTGTCGGTCTTTGTTGACATGCTCGGGTTCAAGCGATAGATGTTCAGCATTGACACACCGATTATTATGACAAATGTGTGACACCTGCATGTTTGAAGGCATTTCAAAATTGTTTGTGTGAAGCATTAAAGCAAATCTATGGCTGTACATAGTCTTTTTCTGTTTATTCCAAGGAAAAGTCACGGTCAGTTTAGAATATGGTGCCTTCCCTCCCCCCAATTTGCACAAAAAACAGCCGAGTGCCCCATAGGCCTCAGAATTCAAGGATAGTCTTTGTTTTTGCTTTTCAATCCATTCATTGGTATTCATATTTGATTTAAATTCAAAGTAAAGGCAGGAAAATATACTTTTCAATGTCAAGGCTGCACGTGCGATTTCGCTTAAAGGTGTCATACCACCAATTAAAAGTCCCTATCTGTTCAACCAAATTTTGCAATTTTCACAGCTTTCTAAATATTTTACCTTAAGTTTAACTTCATAGAAACTAGGTATATCCTGAATCGTACAGGTGTCACCTTTCTGCATGCCAATTTTCAACATACATTCAAAATCATATAAGAAAGCAGAGAGCTTCCGAAAGGAGGTACCCCTAAAAATAACCCCTGGTTTTCTGGAAATCTTAAATTAGTATACTATGGAGCGCATTAATCCTCAATTTTTAATGCAAACTCATAGACAGGTAAATTTTGGCTCAAAATGGTCTTAATATATTTCTCTTTCAACAAAAGTTTCATTTCTGCAAATTTGTTCGTTAGTTAAGGTGAACAATGACATCAAATGCACTATTTTTTGTCCGAGTAGGCCTACTTTCACATACGTTCTAAATTTGAGGGAGTAATTGGTGGTATGACACCTAAAGAGACATTTTTTTCCCTTCAAAATTGATTAAACTCTGTTTTTATCTTTATATAGGAGTTATGAGAAAAATTCCAAGATTTTTTTTAATTTCGATGAGCGGTTTTTGAAATTTTTGAAAAATAGTCATAGTATCCTCCCTTAGCCACAACAGTAAATTTTCATCTAATTCTTGGCTTGTGTAGTGCTAAGGAAAACCCTTTTTTGAAGTAATGAAACACTTTAAATCTAAAATGTCTTCACACAAAGTCTCTTAGTATTTGTTGGAGTACTTAAATCTCTAATTACTTAAGCCAAAAAAAATATCAATTAAATTTTATTTCAATTTAAATTTGAATTTTTGGAGAAAAAAAATTGAAATTTGTCTTTTTTTAAAGAAATAAATAGGTTTTCAGACTTTAAACTTTGGTAAAAGGCAACAAAAAACAAAATTCAACATCTTAGCAGTAATTTTATTCAAACATATTGTAAAAAATCTGATTAATCTATGTCCCCAGGTCACATTTTTATCAGCAGGTATAATATCTTTGGATTTACAACTTTCACAGGGGGTGTCAAAAATAGCTATAAATAGTAAAATGTATCCAATTTCCTGTTTCCAAATGCATATCAAATTATAATCATGTATTTTTATAGCTTTCATAGCTAAAAATATAAGCTTTAAGTGTAGTTTAGGCAAATCTATTGCAAGAAAATGGCTCGAAAGAGGAAGGCTCTATCTAAAAAATTTGGCTTTCAGAAAGGACACATCCCACCTGCCAAGGGTAAGAAATTAAAGTTTGAACCTAAAATTGAACCTGAACCTTTTATTCGGCTCCCATATACTGTTTTTCAGTCTAGAGTTTCACATAAAAATTCTAAAGTCTTTGAAGTTCCTGATGTTGAACAATCTGCCTGTCCTCCTATGCTGCTGCGGCCGCGTCCCAAATTTCCTGAACAGATTGATGAATATTTGGATCCAACAGTCCCTGATCCTGATAATCATACATATAAACACTATGTTCCATCTCTAGTGAGTGTTATGTGGAATTCTGCAATTAAAAAACATGCATTTGAGTATAATGGTTGTGATGGTGACCTAGATTTTGACTCCCATGCAGCCCAAAAATGGGGATTTGCATGGAAAGAGAGATTAAAATGTGTAAAATGTGGTTTTGTTGGTCAATTTCACAAACTTTTTTATGAAGTAAATTCCCCTGCACCTGGTAGAAAGGCTGCAACCATTAATATGGGCATACAGGCAGGCTTAATGACTACAACTATTTCGAACAAGAGTTTTCGAGATATCACTCTCACATGTAATGTTATTCCCGCAAATTTATCAGGTATGCAAAAGCTGGCCAATAAAGTTGGATCAGTTATTGTAAATTTTAACCGACAAGACATGAAGATATAAGGGAAAGTCTTGTCGCTGAAAATGAAATGGGTCGGTTATGCTAACCCTGTCTTAGTAAATGTTGAAACGGATGGGCGATACAATAACCCAATATATAATAGTGATGTCACTGCGTTCCAAGCTGGAACCCAAGTTGTACAAACAATGGTTGAGAATAATACTAAATTAAAATTTGACACCTAGAAGGATACCCTATTAATTAATTTAGTTTTCGTATTAAAAAAGAAGAAAAGATGTTAATATTAGAATAACGAATCTGCATCTTGTAAATCTTAACTTAAATAGATAAAGTTTGTTCCACGTGTCACAAGGTTATCTTGACCATCTTCTGTACATTTTATTTTACGTGAAAGGCGAGATGATGTGGTTTTTTTTTTGTGTAAACAAGTAAAGACGATAAAATAAAACACAAACTATTTAAAATACTTACAGCTTTTCAATGAATCAGGCCAAACATTACTCAGGTTCTTTATTCGTTTGATTGCGGCCATCACTTCATGTACAACAGAACTTGGCCACGCGAATATGATACTTGTCCGGCGGGAAATCCTGTTATCAGTTGCACAGCTGGTTCCTGGTAAAAACGATGCATCCACGATAGTAAACATACTAGTCTAATTAGTTGTTTGATAATCTACTAGGGACTTTTAATGAAGTACTAGCCAAACTAGTAATATTTACTAGGTATTTTTTTCAGTGTTCAGAGCGTATTTGAGAGGATGTAAAGTGTTGTAGGCAGAATTTTGTAAAAGATTTATAATGACTTCAGAATTTCAGGAAAAGTATCAAAAGTCATAGGTACTTGGGGACAGGAAATTTTTTTTTTATTAACCGTCCTCCTTTATTTCCAAAATTCCTATTTTTTGTTTTCTATTAATGTAATTATTAACATACATTTAGTGTACATGTATTATGAAAATTCCAGTCAGGAGCCCTGTAATTCAGTGTTCAGTGATATTTGTTTTCGTTCATTTTTTGTACATAAATAAGGCTGTAATTTTCTCATTTGAACTGTTTTAGGTTGTAGGTTGAGGTTGGATTCATAACAAACCTGACATAGTTTTATAATATAGTTAATTGCTACCTCAGTTTTATATTAATAAGAATTAAAATGTGCTTTGTTATTAAATGCAATATCAGTATTTGGTTCAAATATATAATCTTAAATTAATCCTAATTCTATCTTATTCATTCTTATGTGACGTCATTTTTCATTTTTGATGCTCTGTTTTTACTAATTCAAATGACGTCAATTTTTCGTCATTTTTCAGTTTCAAATAGGACGTCACTTGGCGTAGAGGTTTAAACGTATTCGGATGTGTCTACTTTTGTGTTTCAAATGTCTGGTTATGTAAATGTATTTCAGTTGTTTCCTGTAATTAGTTAATACTTCAGCTTTATCATGTACATCTTTTGTATATTCATTTTATTAAATTTACTGTTTGCAAAAGTATAAATTACTCTAAATTATAGGGATTTTCTGGTAACTTAACAGAAAACCCTTGCCGTTTTTGGCACAACCTTTTTGATCTTTTGGTCCTCGATGCTGTTCAACTTTGTACTCGTTTCGGCTTTCAAACTTTTGTATCTGTGCGTCACACATAGGTCTTGTGTGGACAAAATACACTTCTGGCGTATTAAAATTTTGAACTTGTTGGCTGTCGTTCATGTGATTCTTTGTCAATTGTGTTCTCCAATTTATTTATATTGTAGTCCTGTGTTGTCATTTTGATGTTATATTTCACATGGCCATAAAAGTGCGAGGTTTGGCATGCCACAAAACCAGGTTCAACCCACCATTTTTTCCTTTAAAAATGCCCTGTACCAAGTCAGGAATATGGTCATTGTTATATTATAGTTCGTTTCTGTGTGTATTACATTATAACGTTTGTGTCGTTTGTTTTCTCTTATTTTTGAGTGTAAATTCACATTAAGATAAGACGTGTCACGGTACTTGTCTATCCCAAATTCATGTATTTGGTTTTGATGTTATATATATATGTTATATTTGTTATTCTCGTGGGATTTTGTCTATGTGTGTTACATTTTAGTGTTATGTCGTTGTTCTCCTCTTATATTTAATGCGTTTCCCTCGGTTTTAGTTTGTTATCCCGATTTTGTTTTTTGTCCATGGATTTATGAGTTTTGAACAGCGGTATACTACTGTTGCCTTTATTTACATTGGTCATTTCGGGGCCTTTTATATCAGACTATGCAGTATCGGCTTTTGCTTATTGTTGAAGGCCGTAAGGTGACCTTTAAATGTTAATTTGTGTCATTTTGGTCTCTTGTGGAGAGCTGTCTTATTGGCATTCATAATACCACTTCTTCTTTTTTGTAAAACATTTAGCGACTTGAGAATTTCAGAAAAGGTATCAAAAGTCATAGGTAATTTGGGACAGGATAATTGTAGCCCGGCTCCTCCTTCTTCCACAAATGTTTTTTTTTTTGTTCTCTATTAATTTTAATGACACATGAATAATTTTAGCGCTTATCTGTATATTATGAACATTCATTAAAGGGGGGATCGGGGCAGAGGCGGATTTAGGGAGCCCGCCCCCCCCCCCCCCACCCCCCCCCTTTTCTGAAAATAATTGGTTGCTTATATAGGGAATCACTGAAGCATGACCGAGCGGACCCCTTCTTAGGCAGTCAACAGGCCCCTGCGTATGAACATTTCTGGATCCGCCACTTCGGAGGGGCCCTGATCCCAATATCCCGGGCTTAAAAACATGAAATCCCGAGGTTCTGAATTTATCACAGAGAGCATGATGATTAATTTATTATAATTGTGGAAAGAAGAGAAGCGACACCCAAAATGAGGTCTTCTCGTTTAATAGTATAGATACTGTTTTAACGTGGTTGTAAACAATGATAACTACATTAACTACATCAACAGCACCACACAATTGCATAACATAAGGGTCAGATTCATTTCGTTGTATTTCGTTTCTTCATTTTCCATTTCGTTTCGTTTCGTTTCTTCATTTTTTTCATTTCGTTGCGTTTCGTTGTATTTCGTTTCGTTTCGTTTCGATTCCGTTTCTCACTTTATAAGTACCCTTCTTTTTATTGTTATTGTTAATTTTCAATGAAATTAACACAAATATTTGTATCCTTTTTAATACCGGGATACATAGTTTCCTTTCTTAAATTTTGGTAAAAGTTTCGTCTGCTCCGCCGTCACAATAAGTAGGGGAATTCTGTCAACCAAAGACATCACTGCTACCAGGCATGTCAAACAACTCTCTTTTCAGCACCTCTATCTGGCTAGTCTGCTTTGCTTTCTTCATCTTTTTCATTCTATCAACTTCCCTCTTTACCCTGACATGCATGGTGTTCTTCTCAGTGTCCGTCATCTTGGTAACTTCAAATAAAGAGCAAACAATACCATGAAATCTCTCTACTTATTAATACTGCCATACTTATCTAAATACCTGTGGACCTCCATCAATAGTCCTAGAGACTCTGTCCTAGAAGAAAGCTTCCTAGAGGCACCTGTGTTCAGTAAGTCTGCTTCCGTCAGTCCATTTCGTCTGCACTCTGGTAAAGTACTCCAATTCATCTCTGGTCCTGGCATCTGGATAGAGTGGCATACATACCTGTGTTGTTGTAGTTGGATCTACTCTATCCAGGTGATTTCTCAGAAAATGATAGATGGGAAAGCAGGCTTCCCCATCTATCATACCTACCAACTTACTCATCCTGGGCTGTATCTTACCAATATCACTCCAGACAATATCCGCCATACTTACTGTGGACTGAGTCCCACTCACCATACCATCCCCCAGATGGCCCTACCTCATACTCAGTCCCAAAACGTCTACTGGCATAGTCAGCTATGCTTCTCATGTCATCTGAAAAAAAAAAATAATGATACAAACCATTCACAAAGACATACAAAAATTTTACATAAACTGCTAAATGGTACCGGTGTTGGCTCGTTAATTATTAGAAGAGTCGGAATTTATTCTTTTATTTTGTTACTCAAATACATGTACTATGAAGGCAGCATAGTGACCTGTAGTTGATAATTTCTGTGTCAGTTGGTCTCGTGTGGAGAGTTGTCTTATTTGCGTTCATACCACATCTTCTTTTTCATATTAACCATATCCTTTTCAGTACATATTATGTATCTTATAGTTCTTAATTTCTGTGCTATTGGGTCTCTTGTGAGAGTTGACTCATTGACAATCATACAGCATTTTTTTCTTCATTTTTATAAATTTTATAAAAGCATACAAAAAACAAAAATTACATACCATGTATCTCCAGAACTCAATAAAATCAAACTAAAATGATGAAAAACAAAACAAAATAAATGCAAAAATAAAGTAAGTTTAATAAAACTAAAGATTACAAAATGCATGCACATTAGTACTTTAAATAAATTTCTGGTTCTTGTCAGTCTGCATATTAATTTACTTTATTCTGAAATAAATCTACAATGATAGAAAACAGTTCTGAAATTAAAATGCAAATAGGGTTTCATGAGAAATGTACATACTACAGAAAAGATAGATATGGGTGATCATATGGATAAACTTTAAAACCTTTATGGTTATTCCAATGATATGAGGGGGGATCTTTAGCAATGATACTTCCGGGATGTTAGTGTTTATAACTTTTTGTAAGATTTGGTATTAAATTTTTTAAGCTTGGGATTTCAGGATCAGGACCACCCCCAATGATCTGATTTTTTATTACAGAATTGTGTAAGGAAAAATATGATATTTAATCATAATCATATATTTAACTTTAAGTAGTAATAGTACATAAGTTATGAGCAAAAACAGCATCTGTTATCCTGTTTAAACATTAATGTATCAGTGAAAAGGCAAAAATATCAAATTACAATATAAATTAAAAAATCAAAGTGACATATAAAACCCCAAGCTGAAAGCAAAAAAATAAAACTGTAAACATCAACTAAAAGTTTTAAGTAAATAAACAATAAATGAAATAAAGATAAAACAAAAAATCACAACAAAATAAAACTGAAATGAAAATGAGATAACAATATGTTTGCCAATGTATAAGTCACAATTTGAAATTAAACAAGATTCAGTGCTTGTCTAAAATGCAGAGGCAGATTTAGGAGGGGCAGCACCCCCCCCCCCCCCCCCCCCCCCCTTTTTGGGAAAAAACATGGTTGCTTGTATAGGGAGTCACTGAAGCGTGACTGGAGCGGGGCCCCCCTCTTAGGTCAGTCAGTGGGCCCCCACTTATAAAATATTCTGGATCCGCCACTGAAATGTGTCACACATTTCAAACCGTGATCATATTTAAAGAAAATAACTGTGTGTATTATGAATTGTACACAAGTTATAAAATAAAACATTTGTATGATATTATGATATAGTTTTAATAACAATTTACCCTACTCAGGCTACTGTAGTTTGATCAAAACAATAAATGTAAAGTGTGCAAATTCTCCAAAACTATCATAGCCAGTTTTGATGCAAACTGCTTGAAAAAATAAAAATATTGTTCATTATGCCTGGTCCACAAGTAAGGAACAAATATATACTCAGTTACTTATTATTCTGTGGGTGGAACAACATATTTTTGTCTTAAATAAAAAATAGTAATTTACTGTGGACTGTGCGATGAGAGCACCGAAAATTCCGAAAATTATGAATGTATAAAACCCGAGATATTCCGAACGGATGAAATTAAAACGTTAGGAGAATTTACCTCATTACATATTCATATTTTTTATAATGGACAATTGGGAGCATTTAAAAAAAATTGCTGGTAGAAAGTCCTTTCATTTTATAGATTTAACAATTACGCAAACAAAAAAAACCAATTTGGAACAGTTTAAAGATTTTTCTTTGGAATTTTATGAAATAAGAAATTCCCCTCGATGAAATCGGTTCAATTTAATTATTTATGATATAATAAATGTACTTACCATACGTGATTGGCCTCCGTGGCTTATGTCCATCGTTGTCTACACCCTCTGTCAGCAGTCCGTCCAAAAACGAGTCGGTAAAAGGCATTTTTTCTCAAGGTAAAAAACTACGTACAACCAATGTGGGCGGATTTTGTAATTTCCGGTAGGGCAAGAACAGATAACCTCTTGGCGCTAAATTTTTTGTCAAAACCCCGCCCTGATCATAGAAATATCCAATCAATTCCGCAAGCCGCTATTGTTTTTCATGTCAAACCATGGATACGTGTGGAAGGAGAAAGTTCTGGAATTTACGAATCCGAGTGTCAGTGGTGTTTACAAAGGCGAAAACATTTTTTGTTTTTTACATCTTTTTTAAAGATTTTTTTTTTCTATTCTGAAAATCAATACCTAGGTATGACTGACAACCGGATCATAAACTTGAATATATTTCCAAAATTTTAAGCATTAATGAAAAAAATCGGACTAGTAACAGCTTGCGGAATTAATTTCAAAATCAGTAGTACTTTTGACACATAGTTTTCACGGCGGCCATTTTTTTCAAAACCTCTCCACTTCAAACTTTTTTTTTTTATCGAACGAACTCACTGCAATACCTTTAAAACTTATATATTTAGAAAGATAAATGTCTGAACTTTATTTCCATATCAATTGTTTACCCATACAATATATATTTCACCTTTTTCAAAGCAACTGAAGTTGGGTAAAATCCGACATTTTTGCCGTCGCAAGGAAATTATTACGTTACGATAATCGCATTGGCGACCTCCATACCAACTGATATCACCTGACTGATAACAATTTATTTTAAACCAATATTTTCGATCATTAAATGATTGCCAACGTGTTTCTTGTTGGTTTGAAGGTTTTCCACTTGATATACTATTGAAAGATTGCATTTGCTTAAACTGATAACAG
>NW_027267000.1:0-21033 GCF_963676685.1 Mytilus edulis
GACTTCAGCTGACAATTTGAAACTTTTAAACTGAGTGCGTAATACTATGGGTTTCTTTATTTTACATTGACTAGACGTATAGGGGGAGGGTTGAGATCTCACAAAACTTGTTTAACTCCGCCGCTTTTTTTTGCGCCTGTCCTCAGTCAGGAGCCTCTGGCCTTTGTTAGTCTCGTATGTTTTATTTTTAGTTCATTTATATGTTTTAGTGTTTAGTGTGACGTCTATGTTCACTGAACTAGTACACAATTGTATTTAGAGGCCAGCTAAGGACCACTTACGTCTGCGGGATTTTCTCGCTGCGTTGAAAACTAATGGGTTGCCTTAGGCTATTGTCTGCTCGGGTTGTTGTCTCTTTGAAATATTCCTCATTTCCATTCTCAATTTTATAATGCTATATTAGCACTTCCAGAGCACGTTGTCAAATGTGGTTAGAACAAGGATTATCAAATAAATGTGGATCTCGATAATGCAAAGTGTTAAGGGGTTGAATTTTATACACAATAAAAAAAAAAAAACAGAGCAAAAGCTTGATATTGCAAAGTTAAGGAAAAAACGAAAATATTTTTGAATGTTTACATATTTTCTACGTGCTATAAGACGAAATAAACTGGACTATTTAATGTTTAAGAGCCAAATTTAGTATATTATGATGACTAAATAGTGACCTTTAAATTTTATATTTACATGTAGTAGTCAGTGAAGCTGTCAATTATTTAAGTAATTAATCTTTCATTTTAAAAGGAATCTGTGGTCTCAATTTTTTTGTCAACGTTCCAATATTTGATTAGAATAGCAAATTTTGGATGTTTTTACAATGCTGCTTATAAAAGAAATTGTCTTGAAGCCATTTTATTTTATTTTTTTATTTGTTTTCCTTTTTCTGCAAAACTCGGAAAATTCTGAGCACTAGGTGTGAACTCATGTTCACTATAAACAAGATATTTGTATTCTCTATTTTTGAGGTTGTAGTAAGAAATTTTTTAATAACACGTTATCTGATAAACGGAACAACTTATTTCTTGTTACATCTTGTTCATGCCAGGTACGTGATTTATCTACCGATTTAATTGCACGGTATTCAGATGTATCGGCAGATTTAAATTTGAAGTGACAGCCAACATAACCTAGTACTCCCACCCGCATTCGAAACAGAAATATAAGTGCAAAATACATCATTAAATGATGTCCAAGTCTCTTAAATATTACACTTGTACAAATTCAAAACAATTTCCAGTATTAGATTTACGAATGTGCTCTTGGGTATGGTTTTGAAGCGTTCAACGCTTTTGTTAATAGCACCTATCTCTAAAATATCAGAATTAATAGAGAGGTGAAAGATACCAGAGGGACAGTCAAACTCATAGATTGGAAATAAACTTACAACGCCATGGCTAGAAAGGAAAAAGACCAACAGACAAATAATAGTACACAAGACACAACATCGAGACTAAAGACTAAGTAACACGAACCCCACCCTCAGAATTAAACGGCCTATAAAGTGTATGTAGAAAAATAAGGACAAGTGATGTGATTGTTAAGCAGAAAACAGATACCAAACATGATCGTTAGTCACTATATATGAAAACAAAGATGTGTTACGATTGCCAATGAGACAACTGTCCACAAGAGACCAAAATGACACAGGTAACCGTACGGCCTTCCACAATGGGCAAAGCCCATACCGCATAGTCAGCTATAAAAGGCTCCGAAAGGACAATGAAAAACAGTTCAAACGAGTAAACTAACGGCCTTATTAAAGCACAAAATAGGTAACACATAAAAAAATGACAACCACTGCATTACAGGCTTCTGACTTGTGACAGGCTCATACACACAGACTGTTGCGGGGTTAAACATGTAAGCGGGATCCCGACCTCAACATGAAAAAAATATGAAATAACTGGGAGAAAAAAATCAACAGTTTGACATGTGACACACAGAACACAAACATGACATACATCAACCAACGACAACTATTGAATTAAGGGTTTCTGACTATTTGTACATGCTTAAAATAATTATAATATCACATAATCGTTGGTTTTTATTTCTGTCAAACGCAAGACAACTGCTGTGTCAAAATTGTGCCATCAACTATTACGCATGTTATACATGTCTGTATGAAGACAACAATGTTGTCATTCATTCCCTCATCAAATGTTACAAATTAGACTTGACATATGTTTTGTTGTAGTAAATGTTATACAAAGTTATCAAACTAACCACACTGTAAAAATAGTGCTTAGAATTTAAACGTGTTGCAAGACTTATGTGCTTAGTAAAGTGTTTAATTTCTAAGCATTAAAAACTAAACATGTTTTGGCTCTCAGCACTTCGCGCTAAACATGTCACTTTGCAATAAACATGTTGTTGTGCTAAACATGTTTAGCTTCATCGTCAAATATATGAAGCTAAACGGTTTAAATTCTACGCACTTTCAATATTTAGACACTTTCCTAAAGACGTTTAGAATTACAACACATTAAGGACGAAGACGGCATGTATACCACGTGCTAATTTTTGAGCGGGAAAAAGAAACAAAGAATTAACCCGAAATCAAAGGCAACGCTGTTTACTTTTGACCATAACTGACCGTAACTTAACTGTTTCAGAAAGGTAAGGAGTTATAACTATACTGATTTTTATTTTGTACTGCCAATTTTTAATGATTATTGACAGTTATAAGTATTATTTACAAGTACACTACCGTATAGTCAATGCAGGAAAAGAAAAAGAGGGAACCATCACACGAAATAAGTGCTTGTAAGAGCTTTTAGTGTTCAAACTATCTTGTGTAAAGATAAGAGTTGTTTAATGTTCTATCATGCAAGCTAGCACTTATTATTTTATATATATATCAGGTGCGGATCCAGCCATGTTAAAAAAGGGGATCCAAACCCAGGACAAAAGGGGGGATCCATCTCAATTGGAAATACTCGGCCTTTCTGATTACACGAATAAATTATTGTACTGCATAGCGAGAACGGCCTAGTAGTTACGATTGGGTTCCAACTATATGTCCCCATTCAAATGCATTGATCGTCCAAAAAAAAAACGGGGGGGGGGGGGGGGGGGGGTCCAACCCCCGGAACCCTCCTCCTGGATCCGCCACTGAATATGTTCTTGGACAATTTTCATTTGGTACTCCTCGGCAGATTATAATGGAACATGAAGGGAAGCGGAATCTGCCGAGTGCATCATTCGCAAAACCAGTGTCATATCGAGTTCATTGTTTTAGTAAGCACTTCCTAAATGGCTTATGCACAATCAACATTTGCTCAAAATAAATAAAAATACGCTTGTTTTTCTTCAATAGTTATTAGCGGTTGTGCTTTTTTATATATTTTTATTGATATGTATTGTTTTATTCTAGATGAGAGAAGTGCAGAGGAAATCATTTGTCTTGACATGCTAAAAGAGGAGATAATGCACAGTATCAACTATATTGCTAGGTAGGAATCCGAAGTGTATTTGATTTTAAAAATGTGAATATATATTTGATCAAATGAATGATATTTAGCTTGAAAAGAAGTTTTATATTAAAAATATCAATTGACTCATCAGTACATTTATATGCTTTTATATACCACGGCTCTAATGTTATCTTGATCTTTAATCATGCCATTACTTTTTGGTGTTGTTCGTATACTTATATTTTTAGATTAATTCTACTTATACTAGTTGCTTATCAATATTTTTCTATCTTTCAGGCCAGTGAACAGCAGTTGGGTTCTAAGAAAGGAGAAGCTCTTATTGACTTGTAAAATGAAAACAGGACATTTTCAAATTGTTTTGATTGGTCAATATTATGTATATGTACGTTGATATCAATTTATGATTTTATGAGTTTCTATTTGATGTGTTCAATGATTAACTGGAAATAAACAATTACATAAATTCCTTTGTTTTATATGTTGTAATTTTGTTTTTAATCCTAGAATGAGTATAATAATAATTTCATTTCAAAAGTTCTAGACTGTTTAATGAATATTTGAAATGAAGAAAAAATGCAATAAATGAATTAAAGAAAATACTCATTCAGATTGAAAAAGGTATTAGTCACAATCAATTAGATTTGGAAATTCATGTTTCTTAGTTTGATGCGTTTGGCTCCTTTTGTGATGGTATGAAAACATGTTTTATTGAGAGCTATCATACGTTTTACAGTCTAGTCTTCCGGAATATTAGTTTATTTGGGGTCTAATGAAGTAACGGCTTATCGCACTAAAACGATAAACATGTCTCTTCACGACCTTTTATGGTCTAAATATGTTTACATTCAAAACACTTCACAGCTAAACGTGTTTCCTGACAAAACACTTCAGAACTAAACATGTTTCCAGATACAACACTTTACAACTAAATTTGTTTACAGTCTATGCACTTTTTAGCAAAACATGTTTCTAGTTTAAACACTTTACATCTAAACATGTTTACAGTCTAAGCACGTTATAGCTTGACACGTTTAGGCTGTTAACACATTACATATTAAACATGTTTAGATTTAAAACATGTCAAAAATCGGTTTCACAAATGTGTTTAGGAAAGTGTTTAGGCTCTAAACACAATTTTTAGAGTACAATGTGTGTATAATTGTTATAATTACGCAGTTATTATTAGTATGACATGTTTTATGGATGTTGTGAGTGCGAATCCCGCACACTGCAGATGCTTGTCGAGTTGAATTTTGATAAACCGTTTGCAAGGCGTTAAGGACTTGCTTGATAAATTCTTTACGCCTTGAAAAGTAAACAGTTTTTAAAAGTTCAACTCAACATGCACATAAACATAGTCAAGAGCCCTTAATTCAGTGGTTGTCGATGGTTGCTGTCTTTTATGTTTGTTTTTTGTGTGTCACGGGTCAGACTGTTCATGTTTCTCCTATGTCACTCCTGTTATCTTTTTAAACATTTGTTACTATATAACTTCATGTACACCATACTTAAATTAATCACAGTTGCATGGAACAGATATTGGCTTGTGTTCAATTTGGTGGCACATTTAATGTAACCATTTTTTTAATGAAGCAATTTATGGCGAATTGTATTAGGTAAAATATAATGATGCAAAAATGCGTGATATTTAAAGATAACATTTATTAATAAAAATTATTTATTAAAAGAGATCAAAGAAAGCTATAGTATTGAGTAACAAAATAGTACGTGTCAAATTAAGTCCAGTCTGCTATATATATAAAGTCGTGCAAAACTATTTGGTTCATTAGACTGTGAACCAGAATAAAATGTAGTTAGCAGACTGGATTGTCTTTTAAGGTTAGTAAACAGGTTAAAATTGTTTAATAGTTTGTTTATAAATTTAGAGGAAACAAGTTTAATGAATTAAAAGATGTTTTCTAGTAAAGTAATTTTATTCACATTCGCAAGTAAAATCGTGATCTAGATAAAATAAATTATAGGCAAAGTTTGAGATAAAATTAAGGTAAATGATTTGAATAAAAGGTTCTTAACTTAAACAAAAAGATATTTAACTTATTCGTATAGATAACTTTTGAAAATACAATTCTTATTTTGATACCTGATTTAATAATAAAAGTACACGAATTAAGGGGAGATAATATATGACAAGACTGACCATTTATGGCGCGTATACTATTGTCGGGTTTTGTATTATTGTTCGATTGATATCGCGAAATATTTGATGTATAGTTATGATGAAAAAGTAATGTAATCTGTATTGTAACTATTGTACATATGATTAGACTGTGAACCAGCATAAAATGTAGTTAGCAGACTGGATTGTCTTTTAAGGTCCCGTTGTCATGCCGAGTCAAGCTAGTTCCCAAATAATGTAACATCAATGTGAGCAGTTCCCCGCAAAAAGAATCGATAAAACCATGAAAGAAAGACCACAACACGAATCACAAAAACGGAACCAAGTTCCCGCATAATAAAAATATGAACGATACACATTGACCAATACACAGGTATAGTAATGGTACAAATGTAAGGCATAATTATACATGTATGGCGAGTATGAGGGGGTTTCGAAGACAAATTTCTGTTTAAGGCACTTCTCAGAATAATATATGGCAACGAGAAGGAGCACAAAAATAATACAGAATACAACTCTACAACTGAGCATGGAAGACATACGCCGAGAACACAACATCAACCTTCAAATAGAACATTATGCATAATTATATACTTATTAATTGAACAGTAGACTCATCGTCAAAAGAAGATGGGTGTTTTGAATTTTTGTGACATTTTCAAGAAGACTCTTCAAACACCGCCACTCAAAGCCGAGTGATCATAGCTGAATCTAGCTCAAATTGGTGTTCTATAAATCGAGGGAAATGACGATCAACAAAACAAAAGTAGAATGGACTGCGATGTAAGTTTGATAGTCAAATATAAAACACATATACAGTATAACAAGAAAGTTCAATTTACACATTAAATAATTCTTCCTAGCTTTTCAAAAAAATCTAATCTGTATATAGACTATTGTAGGGAGTGTGAAAAATATATTCATATGAGGGACACAAAAATAACATTTTGCTTTAGAGAAGTTCCAATAATGTCACACCTATTGTTTCTCATAACAAGCTTAATTCTGCTGTTTAGTAAATTTCTTTATATGAGAAAGACAACTTAATCAATATATCGATTAATCCATCGCAGGTATTTTCATAGGTATTAATTTTCGTGGATTGCAAAAAAAACTTGTCTTATCGTCGATATGTGATTTTGTTGTTTTGTCAAAGTGTGTATACAACCTAATAGAAAATTCATGCATTGAAAATTTAAAATCGTGGTTCATCTCTACCCTCGAAATCTACGAAAATTGGTATCCAACGAATAGTTATAAAGAATCCACAGTTTCAATTTTCTTTTGACTGCTGCAAGAGAAATATATTCCCAAGCAATACAGTGTGCCTACAATAATTTTGACAACTTATGTGGTAAGAAAAAGTAAATTAGGTGATCCCATCAATGTCTTCGCTTCACAGTGTCAGTGAGCATTTTGCAAATATTTTGCAAAACAGATACATTTTACACTACTTTAGCAGAAAAGTTCAACTAGAATCCCTTCAAAGTCACAGCATAATCTTTCACCAAGGTTAACATGCCAAAAGCAACAATGCTATTTTGATCTATAACCTTGGTCTAGCTTTGATATTTATAATATACATGACAGGTACAATAATTCAATATCCTCCCACAACAACAAAAATAACACGTTACTATTTTTATCTTTTAGTATTTACTATACTGTTTTTGTTTATTTTGTAAGGTATAAAAAGATAGTTTTATTATCACAATGGTATGTTTTAGAACTGCCATGGGTATTGGTAAATAATTATTGCCACACTGGACGCAAGATATGCGTACACTTCTAGGAATCTTAAATTCACCCCAGTAAATAGGGGTAAAAGAGAGACAAAATATACCAATTGGATATTTAAACTCATAAGTTTTGGTGGGGTTCGTTTAGCTTATTCTTTAGTTTTTAATGTTGTCTTTGTTAGCTATGGCATTGTCAGTTTATTTTCGATCTATGAGTTTGACTGTCCATCTTGGATATTTCGCACCACTTTTCGCATACGAACTGACAAAAGCATAGCCCATAAAACAACACAAACTATATAGTAGAAGCCAAATTGACAACGGCATGGCACGACATAGAAAACTACAGACAGAGCTACCCAAACATAATTAAGGAGTGATCTAGGTTTGTCTATCAGGGTAATTAGAAATTGCTCCACACGCGGTACCAAACATTTGGCTCGTGTTAGTACCAATTTGTTAGGAATAATGATTGCAGAGAATGTAAACAATTCGACCTCCTAAATCATAAAAACGAATGACGAAACATGCAACTACAAGTGCTGATCTTCATTTCAATAATAATAAACACTGAATGATATTTTTAAACACGTTGTATAATGCACATGGTAGTACTAAATAAACAAAGAATTTTGTAAATTGTTTAGTATACCTCTTTAAAAATGCATTACCACGAGTTATTGTTCACGCGATCTATAAAAAATGCAACATGTGTTTTACATAGCCATTATCATTAATACGCGATTACATGTTGCGTTTGAGATTGGTTAAAGAATAGAAAATACATTTATCAATAAATTTCATGAAGCGAAAGTTGAATTATATAACAGAAGCCGCAAAGAACTCTGTAAGTCTTGCATGGCATGGGTGTGATAGTTTATCTGCAAATTGACATTTTTAATACTTTGCTGTATACAGATATTAATCATCATGACAGGCAATATTTTGACATAAGTTGCGATGTGCGAATAGTGAGAATATTTACTTTTCTTTTTAAGCCATTTTACATGTATTTTTGACGTCAAATCATAGATCAAAACTTTTCAACACTTATGTGAAGAATGTCTTCAGCATTAACTTTGCTTCACATATGATATTTCAATTTTACTCTCTTAATGATGTACTTTAAATTTTAGAAAAAACCAACATGGAATTTGAAATTGATTTATTCCATTATAATATTGACCGCCAATAGCCAATAGAGATGAAAATGCGTCAAACACTATCAACCATTTGTTATTTCATACACAAAGTCAGGG
Organism: Mytilus edulis; assembly: GCF_963676685.1. Classification (NCBI taxonomy): domain Eukaryota; kingdom Metazoa; phylum Mollusca; class Bivalvia; order Mytilida; family Mytilidae; genus Mytilus; species Mytilus edulis. Next base: position 8,573 of record NW_027267000.1, read on the forward strand.
CATCATCCATATATAAGCCGATGTTTTGGTTTTGGTATTATTGCATGGAGCATATTTCAATTTAAAATGTACAGTTGATGGCATTTTTTTTTTACTAAACCATGGGTTGTATTGCGCTTGCTATGGACAACGTAAATCTGAACGGCGTAGTGCATGGTGTGGCATGTAAAATCAGATAGAAGTTTTAAAGAAAACATGACTGTGCACATCGCCATGTCATGAAGTTACAAGAAGGACACGTTTGGTTGAATTCTGAAATGTAAGACGTTGCATTAACAAGTGCACAAGAGATGAACTATCGGACGACAACGAGGCAAGATGTTAGGGTTGCTCCCAAAACGAGTATAGCATCTAACAATTAGGACAACGGAATCTGCCGAGATTTGCCGATATCAGTTATAAGTATAATGAAAAATATCCACTTACCACTCTGAGATCTACGATACTCTCTAACTGACCATGTTTGGTATCTATGGAAACTATATCGATGAATTCTAAATTTGCTTTTATTTCCACTGGGTGCAGACCATTGTTATAAGGTCGTACACGTTCGTTATATTTATGGAATGCAGTTGTAAACACGTGTTTTGTTTCTTCTTTATAGTCTATATCTCCATAGCAATGGACCGGTGACCTGCAAAAGAAATAAACTTTGAATGTATCTATTAAATCTTACAAACAATACCAGGTTTATTATCCATTACGATAGACACGTGGTGCGAGGCGCATCAAGTGGATTTGCGACTTATCAGTGGCGCTAAAACCGGAACAGTATAAACCAATAACGAAGTTTACAAAAAAACATTATAATGAGGAGATGTGAAATGATTGCTGATAATACAACAATCCAGTACAGTCCAACATGATCTGCATGTAAGCAATTAATCAACGTTTGAAAGTCCCTCTTTGACCAAAATGTTTGCTTATGAAAATCTTAAATTGAACTGGTCGTACATCGGTTTTGGGTTTCTTTCTAAATGATAAGAGGCTTTTGGCTAATACCATTTATTATTGTATAGCAATATAATATTTCCCACAGAAAGTAACCAAAAGTTAGCATGCAATAAATTCTATTATTGCACTAGTGCAATAAGTGTTCAAAATTCATGACGTCATCAACGACAAAACCTCAGTTTAAACCAATTTTTACTTTCAAATATTATATTGCTATACAATAAAAGGGTTATTGCATGAATATTGGGAAATATTGTCCCTCGTAGAACATATATTGCACTCGCAAGGTCGTGCAATATAAAATTCTACTCGGGACAATATTCCCCAATATTCATGCAATAACCCTATATTACCAATTGCAAAAATAAGAAATACGTTGGTGTAATAAAAGCCAGTTGAAATATCTATAATACTAAAATTACGAGGTCCAATTTGTCAGCCGTCATCACGTAAAAACGACGAATCAAAGAATTCAACTTTATATATAACTAATATAGTACAAAGGTGTAGATTAAAAATTACACCACTCCAGGCCCTTTTGTTTTCCACGTAATTAGTATTGCCAATAATTAAGAAGTTCCGGGTTGAGTCCGACACCGATACCAATAGTATATTCACCTGTTACCTATTACCTTATTTGTACGTTCCGCATCTGACAGGCGCACCACCAAACGGTGTATTCAGGATTAATATGCTATATACACGGGTCATATTCACAGGGTTGACACTACTAGATTGTCAAATTGTTACCTATTGTAGCATTTTAATCAGTAAAACTTTCTAAGATAACAATACGAATAGTAAAAATCTGGACTAAAATAAGGCGTATATAGGTACAGTTTTCAATTTGTTAGCGGGCATGACGTAAAACAGCGAATCAAAGAATTCAACTTTATAACTAATATAGGCCAAGGACAATGCTATTGATTAAAAAATATTCCATTCCAGGACCTTTTGTTTTCAAACTAATTAATACTACCAAAAATTGATAAGTTCCAGTTCGACGGATTCAAACAGAAAGATTTGAAAGCAGAGAAAACTGCGTATCTTTTAATTGGCATGACTTTATCAGACGACAATACTAATATCAAAATAAGGCTTGCGCATACATTTGTAGTTATATACTTTAATTCAGTCACGGACCCGCGATATCACGGGTGTGTTCTAGTTGTATGATAAATCGATCAATCTTGAATCTGAATATAAGTATAATCGATGACCATACTTTAAAACAAACAAACACACAGAAAAATCAATTATTTGAAAGTAACATTAAATTGACTGATTTTTGTCCAGTGGCAAATATGCCATTATATATTCAGGACATACTATAAACATTAAGGGGGTACCCAACACTTTCACTGAAATTAATTTGGCTCGTTTAATTTTCATAAAATTTTGACAATGTATTAACTTTGACCCTTGAACAAAAATACAAAAAAAATAAAAATTTTGAACCAACCGTTTTGTCAGAAAAATTACACTGGTTATAGCAGTTTGACAAACACCAAATTTGATCAGTGAGAAGCTTAATATTCCCTTTACAACACAACATAAATAAAACGTTTAGCTGACTTTACAGAGTTATCTCCCTGTAGAGTTAGGAACCACATTAAAAAGAAAAAAAAATCAAACTGCAGACCCAAATGCAAATATCAATCTGTTTCATTTATAATAATTGTTTACACAATTGAATTATTTCTGAATAAGAAAATTATCATTATTCTGTGATTCATAGTGACAAGAACGCAAACTACCTCATCATTACACGACCATTAACACTTTCAGGTGGCTCGAATTGTGCAGGTATTCTATTTAAGAACGGTTTAAGTTATTTAAGTCATACGAAACAGTGGGCAATACATTAACAGTCTAATTATTTTATACGAAACAGTGGGCAATACATTAACACTAATTATTTTAAGACGTTATTTTATTGCACGTTCAAACGTAAGGAAATCAAGAGAAGAATATCACAAACGCTATATAAATTGTTACAACATTTAAAACGTCTGCTTCAAAGACAGATAATTTGATGAACGTAAAAGATCGATTAGTTAAAACAGCTGTGGAAAGACTGAAGGCGTAGTCTGCAATATGCTGAAATGTAGTTTTTAATCAATGCATGATATTAAAGATATCATTCAGTGCAGTATGATCTTTCGCCTTCTGTTGAAAGTGAGAAATTTACTAAAATCATTTTTAATAAATATATACATATAACATGAAATACATGTTTTTAAATAGATGCATATATTGTATGAAATACATGTTTTCTCTAAATTGCGTCAGCGAGAATTAAATGATTCTAATAAAAATCACGAAAAAATGAATCCGCGAACTCAGTTTCAAAATTATAAGCTTTTCAAAAAGATTGATATGAATTGGTAGTACATTAGTAATGGAACTAAAAAAGCATAAAACAAACATGAAATTCTACATAGGATATAGATATAAGGGGAGGGTTGAAACCTAACAAAACAGGTTTAACCCCACTGTATGTTTGCGCCTGTCCAGAGTCAGGAGCCTCTGGTCTTTGTGAGACTTGTATGGGTTTTTTTTAATTTATAAGTTTATTTATATGTTTTGGAGTTCAGTGTGACGTTAATTTTCACTGAACTTTATTTAGGGGCCAGCCGAGGACCACTTCCGGTTGCGGGAGTTTATCGGTGCATTGAAGACCCATTTGTGGCGTTCCCTTCTCAATTTTAAATATTATTCTGCAGATATTATAAATCAAATTAGACTGTATTACTTCAAATATAACGACTTACGTTAATCAAACCTGATATTGCAAGAAGTTATAAATTTATTTTTTACGAAAATCAAACACCTGATCTTCGTATAAAACGGAAGAAAAATAACGTGACGTAAGGGCGTTAATGTTCTCATCTATATTATAGTATAAGACAAGTCCGTCCCTGCGAGGCCAGAGCTGTCGTTTAATTTCCATATGTCATCATTTTCATTAAAAACGAATGATTTTATGATTTCCGTTCCAACAATGCATGTTTCTGTGAATCTCTGTCGTCGTGTACATGTACGCGAGCGTTTGCGTCCAAATCTTTTGAATGCCAACAACATTAATGTTTAGAGGAACAAAAAACACCAAAAAATAAAATAAAAATTACACAGAGCAACCGAATTGTCCAAGATCTACCTTAACTGAAGAAGTCGGCAATAAGGTTTATGTATGAACCTAAGAAAATGAGGTAGACAGTTCAAAGCTAAGGGACATTTCAAATATTATAACTCCAAATAAAACAGGCAATGTTCTGTGTCATTTGGTCTCTTGTGAAGAATGGTTTCACTGGCAATCATAACACATCTTCTGACTTTTTGGAATTTTTGGTCCTCTTCAACTCTATACACGTTTGACTTTTTAACTATTTTGATCTGAGCGTGACCGTAGAGTCTTATGTAGACGAAACGCGCGTCTGGCGTATTAATTTATAAGCCTGGTACCTCTGATAACTGTTCTACTTTTATAAAAACGTGCTTTGAACATAAAGAAACACGACGAAGAGAAACACGACAGACCCAAAATAATACTTTGAAAACTAAATCTTGGGGACCTCGAACACCATCAAAACCTGGAATATAGTCATGTCTTTCATAAGGATAAGAAAATCGCAAGTGGCACACGTTGTGAAATCATATGGAGGGATATTTGATGATAAGTTACATTCGGGTATACATCTATCGTGACTCTTGGTTAAAGTACGTCTCGTTTTGCTTAATGAGGACCAATTTTGGCCTCAAAGTTCAGATTAATCTGACAAAAGATTTTGACCACTTTTTAAACACTTAAGAGTCTATTTCATTTGAATCAATTAGTTTAAATGAAAGATTTGAACTGATTTAGACATTAGAAACGATCCGATTCAAGCTCAAATATGAAAAATCAACCAAATATGCCGGAAAATGTCACTTTTCGGATGTTTTTTTGTCAAAAATGAAAGTGGCCGCATCCGTGTTCATCCTCAACCTTTATATATGTTATGTATTATCATAAAATACAACTTCCATTTCAATATTAAGGATGAACACGAATGCGGCCACTTTCGTTTTACAAGAAAACCGTCTAAAATTTAACTAAAATGCTAGAATTGTGAAGAATTCAGTAATTTAGCATGACTTTAAGGTGCCAGTACCCGATATATGTTCATTGTATTGTCAAAAATAGCCCATATTCATGTAGCAGAAGCACTCTACTGTTCAATAAATAACTAAAAGTTTACATTTTATCAATTTTGTAAAACTGCTATAGTTTGAGGCCAAAAAGGGCACTTACTGGACCTACTCCTTTAGTATTATGCTTTAGTCTTTTAGGATTGTTGTCTGACTATTGTTTTTCCCTTTAATGGACTTTTTGTTGTCTTTTTATTTTCGTGTGAGATGAAGCTATGGATTACTGAGGGCCTAAATAGAGAAATTCAATATGTGTAGAATAAAGAGAGAAATATAGAATAACGAGACAAAGAATATATACATGTAGTAAAAGAATAATGCGGTGTTAAAATTAAAAAAAGCATAATGGACAAACAAGATCAGAATTAGAAAATAAAAGGAACAAGTGAAACTGCGAGCGACTGTTCACTGGTGATACCCCCGCCGCAAGTGGATAATATTAAAAGTGTAAAAATATTCAAGTGTTTGGTAAAAAGGAAGTTGTTAAGTGATGAATCTGCAAACGCATCACACGGTATAGCTGACTTATATTAACCCTGAAACCAAATTTCAGAAATCCTTGTATTGTAGTTCCTGAGAAAAATGTGACGAAATACATGTATATTCATTAGACGGACGGACTGACGGACTGACGAAAGAATGGATGAATGGATGGACATACAGAGGTAAAACAGTATACCTCCCCCCTTTTTTTTTAAAGCGGGGGTATAATAAAACCCAACCCAACAACCGGTTGTCCAATTCATCTAAAAATTTCAGGGCAGATAGATATTGACTTGATTAACAATTAAACTCCTTGTAAGATTTGCTCTAAATGCTTTAGTTTCAGAGTTATAAGCTAAAATCACTATGTTACCCCTATGTTCTATTTTTAGCCGTGTCGGCAATCTTGGTTCATGGGCGGGTTCATCGGACACATTTTTTTAAACTAGATACCCCAATAATTATTGTGGCCAAGTTTGGTTAAATTTGGCCGTGTAGTTTCAGAGGAATATATTTTTGTAAAAGATTACAAAAATTTATGAAAAATTGGTAAAAAATGACTATAAAGGGCAATAACTCCTTAAGAGGTCAACTGACCATTTTGTTCATGTTGACTTTTTTGTAGATCTTACTTTGTTGAACATTATTGCTAATTACAGTTTATCTCTATCTATAATAGTATTCAAGATAATAACCAAAAACCACAAAAATTCTTTAAAATTACCAATTCAGGGGCAGCAACCCAACAAAGTCTTGTCCGATTCATCTTAAAATTTCAGAGCAGATAGATCTTTTTTACTTGATAAACAGTTTTACCCCTTGTCAGATTTGCTCTAAATGCTTTGGTTTCAGAGTTATAAGCCAAAATCTACATTTTACCTCCATGTTCTATTTTTAGCCATGTCGGTCATCTTGGTTGGTTGGCCGGATTACCGGACACATTTTTTAAACTAGATACCCCAATGATGATTGTGGCTCAGTTTGGTTAAATTTGGCCCAGTAGTTTCAGAAGAGAAGATTCTTGTAAAAGGTAACGACGGACGCCGGACGCTGGACGCCAAGTGATGAGAAAAGCTCACTTAGACCTTCGGGCCAGGTGAGCTAAAAACAGAATACAGAAATGAATGATCCCTATCCAGACCCGTATTGATTATCCATTGGTTTCTCAACCAATCTCAAGCGTTTAGTTCGCGTGTAAATACTACATGGAAAAGCTACAATATTATTTAAAATTACGGGAGCCCTGGAATGCCCAAATTGCTTTTTTTCTGCATGTCACTTCAGGGCTTCCATACAAATCGTGTTCTGATGCCATGCATTCATTTATTTTTAAAGATTCATTTAGTATTAATAAGTGTTATTTTTCTGAGGCATTACCACGTTCACTATAGTCAAACTGTGCAAACAGCTATATGAGTGTAAATGCACAAAGGCGGTATATTTCAAGTGAAGAGAGCTACAATCATATTATATCATGTTCTTACATTTATATAACATAAAAAAAGCTCAATGGTGGATTATTGTTTACTAGTATATCATATCTCAATTCTCAAAGCAACTTGGTAATTTGTTTTCTTGGTCCGCTCATTTATTGTGCAAGTGTCCTCATCTTATTATACATGTACAAGCTTACGGTATATTGATTTATTTACGTTATTTATATTATTTCAATTTATTAGGCTGTTCTTTTGACATCTTACGCTTTTCTGCTTTTGATTCGCATGTTTCATATATCTGTATATGTTTTGAATATTTCCTCGTCATCTAAACTTTTGGTTCTTAGGGGTACGCTCAAACAGAATATTTTATAGAAAGATACGATCTATGGTATACAAAAGTAAAAAGATGTGGTATGATTACCAATGAGACTCCTCTCCAGCAGAGAGGAAATGACGTAGCTGTTATAAGTTAAAGATCACCGTACGGTCTTCAATGTTTGCTAGTGCGACAGTTATCTGCCGAAGACTACAAAACATACATATAGATTACTGTAGATCGCTATTCTCCACCAGAGAGGAAATGACGTATCAGTTATCAATCAACTAAAGGTCACCGTACGGCTGATCTTCGGCAATGTTTAATAGTGCGACAGCTATATGCAAAAGACTACAGGACAAAGATGTAGATACTGTCGATCACTGCACGACATTCAAAATTAGTCAAGTCAATGTCGTAGGGTAAACGTACCGGGGTAAATCAATGTAAAAGACCTACACACAACAGAAAACTGAAGGTCAGATTTGAGTTTATACTACTAAACGATTAACACACACTATGAACAAAGAAACGTACAAGGCAAGGGCTTATGGCTCCTGTCTTGATGACGTCACAACAAGCATGAGGCGGATTTAACATTTGCCGAATGATATGACAAGTTTATTTTACAGAAACAAGGTTTTGGTTGCATTTGAAATTGACCTACATGTAATACCAAATATCGACAAAGATTGAAACAGTATCAGTGCATGAGTGCAATGCATTAAACCAAAGAATTGACGACATCCGAAGAATCTTCTCTGTCATATAGTTTTGACTGATTTTCTAAAGGTTAACTATAAAACAAAGATACATGTACTAGTTTGTGTCTATAGGACATTGTGTCGCGATCATATTGTCACATGTCTGAGTTGGATTAACTAACAAATTTGGGTTAAAATCCCCATCAGATCTGCCAAACAATTTGGTCAAATTAAAGAAGCATAATTATGATTTCAGTCTATTTTCATAACTGTCTTTATATGTCCTCTTTTCATCTTTAATGACTTCACCGACTGTATCCTGCTATCAGACTCTTTCAAATAAAAAGGACAACGCGACGAATGTAACTGGTGGAGCAGGTACATATCACCCTTCATTTGTATATTAGTTAACTTCCGGTTTTGGTAGGGTTTCTATTGGCAAATCAGCTTATTTTCCCCATCCTTTAAAAATAACATATACGAGATCCACTGTTTTGCTTCGTTTTTGCAGATGGTTTGTTCATAATGTCGTTCATACACTAATTATGAGAATAAGCTGACTTTGCAAATCACCGCCCTGAATCATTTTGTAATTTTCTGATAACTACCAACGATTAGCAGTTATGACATAACTGTTACTCAGCCATTAACATGATTAACCCATGAAATGATTACAAATACATACGCCGTACAAATAGTTCCCATCTAATGTGACATTAGGTCGTCAAGCGTGGTAAAAAAAATGTCTTGAAAAGTGTTAAAGTCATTCTGTGTTTGTTAAGATAAACTTTGTTTACATGCAAGTATATAAACAAATATATGTTTTGTTTGATTGCACCTGTTGACAACAGCAATAACAGACGGACTAAGATAGTATGTCAACTTAATGATCAATTTGCGACGTATGGCTAAAACATTAGGCACTAAGTGAATTTTGACGTTTTAAAGATTGTAAAGCAAAAAAGCTACATAGGAAACAAAAGTATGCAATACGAATCAATTATAGACTACAATATAAGACAACGCAATGATCAAAGACATACGGCGAGAAAAAACCCAAACTACTTGAAGATTCAGAGATTGAATTATAATGAAATAGTTACAAGGCCGTAGCTACCCTTGAGGCAAGTGAGGCAATTGCCTCACTAAAATTTCGACACTGATTATTTTTTCTTATACATATATATCAATATAATAGTCATTTGTTGTTCTGTCTCAACCTTAATTTCTATATAACTTGTCATCATTCCTTTTAAACTATTCTTCATGGATATAACTCAGCATCTCAACGGGTGATGTTTCTCGATAACATTAACCTAGTAACGATGATCATCATGGATCTTTAGTTAAAAACAGGCTCTTGCAGAAAAACTTAAAAGGAAAAGCGACACTGAAGGTAAAGAAGGAATAATTCTATTAAACTAGTTTTTTTGTGAACAGAGTCTGAGTATTGTATATAACATCATTAGAACAATCCAAAAACGATAAGTAGACTGACAAATCAAGTACTGGTATTCGGAAGGGAGCAGTTCTGTCTGCGTATTCATTTCTCCGTTTAACCAACTTTTGATAAATCAAGTCATCGCAAGGGGGCAGTCCTGTCTGCGTATTCATTTCACGAACTTTAATCTTTCTCTTTACAGATAAATAAAATATAAATAATATGAAACATGCATGGATTAGTTTCTATCCATGTTTCTTTAACCTTAATAATTGAAAGAATATCCCATATTCCAATTTGATATTATTGAGGAATGGTAGAACCTTTAACACAGGATTTTGTCTTTACTTAATCGGGACTACGGAATTTCGTTTCTTTATATTCGGGGTTTCGGAATTGGACACCCCATATCCCTAACCCCTTAATTGATAGATTCTCGGGAACTAAAATACCACCAACTATTTCCAGAAATAATTTGAAATTATTGACCTAAGACTGCATGGTAGTAACAAGACTGACTGTATTCATCAAAGCGTTTAAGCTGTACACTGATATTTTTTTCATAATTTTAAAACCAGTTACTGAAGGAGATTTGACCCGTTTCGTAGTGGACATTTACAAAAACACGGTATCACTCTGGTCCATTTGATGTGCTCAATTTTTCTTACCAACAGTTTAATTGACGTTGTAAAAGTATCACTTCTTTTGTAAGACCCTAATGTTTATATCTCTTGCAAACAAAAAATTACATTGATTTTATAAAACTGTTTATAAGCAAGTTTTAATGACTTCGTTTCGTAGTGGACATTGTGTTAGGGACACACCTTCTAAAATAAAAAAAATCCTTTGTTAAAAGCTGTTTATTAAAATATGTTGGCTCTAAACATACTTTTGAATTATTAAAGAACTTATATTAAGTAAAATTAATATTTATTTCTACATTTTTTTACGATATTTGAGAGTATGAATGTTGAACAGGCCGTCTAGGGACATGCCATTTTGGTTGTTTTGGACCATTCAGGAATCAATACCTTATCAATCCCTCTAAAAAATAAACTGTTTCTTTGCTTAAAAATGTTATATTTAATTCAATGTACTGACTGCACAAAAAATTACTTGCAAAGATCAAACACATTTTTTTAAAAGTGGCTGGGACAAGAAAGTACGTTTTTATTGAAAAACGCCCATATGTAAACGTCAAAAACTCCATTCCAATTCCCATGTACCCATATCATATACTAGTATACTCTATAGATAGAATCATATACATGTATCTTATCTCATTCTATCCCTAGTTTGTCTACTCTTTGTCAGCATAAAAGCGGGTTTAATATTTTGTAACTACAACTGTATGATGATGCTTACAGGAAAGCTTAATTCCCTTTTGCAAACAAAACTGTAACTACCGATGATGCTACCAAATTGCTGATGGAGAAGGAATTGGAAGAAGACATTGATCATTGTGTTGATGATAATGTGCTTCCTTTAGAAACACAGACTGCCCTGAAACGACTGAAAACTGGGAAATGAGCATGCATAAGTGGCGAGAGATTGTGCGGGCTTGCCATGTTCATCGCGATAAGGATATCAGCAGACCAAATTATGATTCTGAAACGAGTTGACTGAACCGGCCATAGAAAAATTTGGCAAACTCTACTGAATCGAATCGGATGTTTGTTCTATGTTCTGGCAGCAGACTCAAATCAGTGATATTTCGATGATTATCTTACATATAAATTTAAATAAATTTGTTAAAAATTTGGTGTTAGTAAAAGTCTTAAAATATAATAAAAAATATATAAAAAGTGTCCAAATTCAAAACATTATCAAACTTTCTAAAATGCCTAGAATACAGGATTTTGCACCATTCATTTCATACCCTCCAAAAAAAAATTTCGCCTCGCTTCGCTCGGCTCAATAATTTGGCCTCACTAAAATAAGATGCCTAGCTACGGCCTTGGCAATCCTCGGTAGAATCCGCGTTAGATGAGGGTACGGAATCGGCCGAGTTGAGACGAATGATTTTCATATATGAAAAACCTTCTCCTAGATTCAGATTAATCAATGTCGCCGAGAGAAGGAGCGAGTTGTCGTCAGAAAACTCGTTGTCCAATGATATCTTATTCCAAACATTCTATCGTTGAAGTATTGTCACATAACGTCCAGTGACGAATATATCATGCATTGCTTGCCAGTATTATTTATAGATAGTGAAGCTTGTATGTTATAAAAATTAGAACATGTTGTATATGATTGCCAACGAGACAAGTTCACTCTTCACCATGCAAAAAAACTTACTATATGAAAGTAAGAAACTATAGGTCACCATATAAACTTCAACAATGAGCAAAACCCATACCCCATTGCAAGCAAAATTTTCGGCTTTTAAACATCAGATAGTTTATGTAAACTAACCTAACTGACGAATATTTTCAAAATCACGACATACATGTAACATCAAAAATATTATTAGGCTCCTTTATACAACTTATAGAGTACAATTTGAAAAAAAATGTCAGTATTTGTCTCATTTAGCGGCTTATTATAGAGGATGGGATATCTACAAATGTGTCTAACAGCATATCCAATGAACAAACAACGTATAAAAATATAATATTCATGTTTCATTATCAAAGTTAAAAATTTGTATTTTAAAGAAAACTCAGAAACACATATAAAGGAAACAACAACATAATGTACAACTACATTTTGTAAAACAAAGTGATTTGTTGTAATGACATGCATTCAATAGCTTAGACACTGACGTCTGATTCAAATTTCGGATATTGTATTTAGAAATTCTAATTTCAAATTTTGAATTTACTAAAGATATTACATTTCGATTTCAAAGATATACATATTTATTTCAGTCTCTTTCATCCATGTTCTTTTATATATTATTTGTGACTAGATGAAAGATACTCGAACGGTAA
>NW_027267001.1:0-31092 GCF_963676685.1 Mytilus edulis
ACTAAAAGTTTGTAAAAAAAAATTGGTGCAGATATCTCTCAAAGCTTTTCCTAGAGAAAAAAATTGCAATGCCGTAAAAATTGCTTGCTAGGTCCGTAAATTTCAGTAAAAGCCTACAATAAAATGTCCGCTCCGAGATTGAAATACTAATCTGTGTTACAAACAGGTGCTGAAAAATGTACATTATCAGAAAATAATCAATAAATGTGTTTTAAAGTTACACCGGATCAAATAAATCCAAATCATGCACTGTTTGTGAACTGTCATCAAAATGTCAATTTCCTACAATGACAAAAGAAATTACATTGTGTGCATTCCGTCTCTATACATGTTGTCTGTTCAAAGTCCCCACCTAAAAAGGAATAAAAAGACTATCTTTTCGTTATTATAAACCCGTGTCACGTGATGTGGCGCGCGCGCTGTACCTAAAATAAAAGAAAAACTTTCCAAACTAAACATGAAACTTCTCCGGTAACAATAATATAGACCCCATACAGAAACAAACAAACAAACAAACAAACAAACAAACAAACACCCCCCCCCCCCCACCCCCAATTCAATTAATTTTAAAGGGGGAAAGACCCCCTACAATTGCTTTTTTAAAGCAATTGATTTATATTGTAAAAAACCTTTTTAACCATTCTGTTCCGTTAATAAAAAAAAAAAATAATCTCCCCGAGACCCCCTTTTGCCCCCCCCCCCCCTTTTTTTTTAACCCTCCACTTACAACTGAATGTAGGTTGTGTGCTATCTATCCTATCAACGTAAAACGAACGACAACTCCAGTTTTTTCCATATTATTAGGTCTTTCCACTTTTCTGTGGAAAGCCTATTGTATTTGTTCTGATTATTATTATTATTATTATTTTTTTTTTTTTTTCTTCCGCCAAATTTTGTTCTTGCGATAAATGTTTGTTTCGCAATATGTCGCTTAGATTTTTTTCATATTGTATCGTATAGGTTATGCGCTTTTAAATTTCACCCTGCTAAGCCGAACCATTTTCTTTGTAAGAGTTATCTCCCTATTCACTGTTTGTCATGTGTGTGCATCTCCTTCGTAACAAAATAAGAAAGCGACAAAATTCTTTTTACAAATTGTTCGTTACATCCTCAGGAATTTTTGGCTAATTTGGATCGAAGCGATTCGATGAAATTTTATAGGAGTTATGTACCTTTACGGAATAAATTTGTCGGTATGTTTTTTTAACTCATAAACCGTTAACCGTATAACCCTGGAATGTTTTTATTTGAGTCCCCTGGGTCCTAACTTAGAAAATTAGGTCAAGGTCAAAGGTCAAGGTCATATTTTAGATTTTCATATGTCTTTGATTTCCCTATAATTCTTGAATGGTTATAGATACAGAAAATTTAAGCAGTGAAAAATGTTCAGTACTTCAAGGGGCAACTTTGTTACATTATGACTGTATTGGTTTTACCATTATGTAAGGGACATAACCCCCATTGATGGTTTATAAAAAGCCATTATTAGGCAAAACACTTAAACAAAAGGTCCTTGACCCATAGGGTCTTTTGCAATGACATTGTGAAGCAATGACCTTGACAAAGGTCACAAGGTCAAAGGTCAAGGTCATGTACATATGTGATTTGGGGCACGACTTGAAGAATTTTATGTGTGTTTGCCAACCAACCAACCAACCAACCAACCAACCAACCAATAATGATCAATCAACAAATCATGATCATGATCAATCAACCAATCATGATCATGATTAATCAATCAATCAATCATGTTTCCGTCTCATGTGTTTAATATAGGGTTCAAGATCTCCTTTGTTTCTTTTTCGCTGTTTCAATTGACCCTTTCCAACGTGTTTAACCAACCAACCAACCAACCAACCAACCAACCAACCAACCAACCAACCAACCAATCAATCAATCAATCAATCAATCAATCAATCAATCATGATCAATCAATCATGATCAATCAATCATGTTTCCGTCTCGTCTCGTGTGTTTAATATAGGGTCCAAGATCTTCTTTGTTTCTTTTTCGCTGTTTCAATTGGCCCTATCCAACGTGTTTAACCAACCAACCAACCAACCAACCAACCAACCAACCAACCAACCAATCAATCAATCAATCAATCAATCAATCAATCAATCAATCAATCAATCATGATCAATCAATCAAGTTTCCGTCTCGTCTCGTGTGTTTAATATAGGGTCCAAGATCTTCTTTGTTTCTTTTTCGCTGTTTCAATTGGCCCTATCCAACGTGTTTAACCAACCAACCAACCAACCAACCAACCAACCAACCAACCAACCAATCAATCAATCATGTTTCCGTCTCGTGTGTTTAATATAGGGTCCAAGATCTTTTTTGTTTCTTTTTCGCTGTTTGAATTGGCCCTATCCAACGTGTTTTACCAACCAACCAACTAATCAATAAATCAATCAATCAATCATGATCATGATCAATCAATCATGTTTCATGATCAATCAATCATGTTTCATGAAAAATTGAAATTTAATATTGTTCTTGCGTCACTTCTGAAAAAAAAATCCACATTTACTCTGAAACTACAAATACAATCGACCTCAAAATTTGCAGTCAGCAGGGCATACATGTACTAAAAGTTTGTAAAAAAAATTGGTGCAGATATCTCTCAAAGCTTTTCCTAGAGAAAAAAATTGCAATGCCGTAAAAATTGCTTGCTAGGTCCGTAAATTTCAGTAAAAGCCTACAATAAAATGTCCGCTCCGAGATTGAAATACTAATCTGTGTTACAAACAGGTGCTGAAAAATGTACATTATCAGAAAATAATCAATAAATGTGTTTTAAAGTTACACCGGATCAAATAAATCCAAATCATGCACTGTTTGTGAACTGTCATCAAAATGTCAATTTCCTACAATGACAAAAGAAATTACATTGTGTGCATTCCGTCTCTATACATGTTGTCTGTTCAAAGTCCCCACCTAAAAAGGAATAAAAAGACTATCTTTTCGTTATTATAAACCCGTGTCACGTGATGTGGCGCGCGCGCTGTACCTAAAATAAAAGAAAAACTTCCAAACTAAACATGAAACTTCTCCGGTAACAATAATATAGACCCCATACAGAAACAAACAAACAAACAAACAAACAAACAAACAAACACCCCCCCCCCCCACCCCCAATTCAATTAATTTTAAAGGGGGAAAGACCCCCTACAATTGCTTTTTTAAAGCAATTGATTTATATTGTAAAAAACCTTTTTAACCATTCTGTTCCGTTAATAAAAAAAAAAAATAATCTCCCCGAGACCCCCTTTTGCCCCCCCCCCTTTTTTTTTAACCCTCCACTTACAACTGAATGTAGGTTGTGTGCTATCTATCCTATCAACGTAAAACGAACGACAACTCCAGTTTTTTCCATATTATTAGGTCTTTCCACTTTTCTGTGGAAAGCCTATTGTATTTGTTCTGATTATTAGGTCTTTCCACTTTTCTGTGGAAAGACCTATTGTTTTTCTTCTGATTATTTTTTTTTTTTTTTTCTTCCGCCTAATTTTGTTCTTGCGATAAACATTTGTTTCGCAATATGTCGCTTAGATATTTGGTAAATGATATCGAACAGTTTATGCGCTTTTGAAATTTACCCTGCGTAAACGAATACTTTTCTTTGTAGGAGTTATCTCCCCAAACACTGTTTTCCTTGTTAGCGCATCTCCTTCGCAACCGTAAAATATTATGACAAATTTATTTTACAAAATTGCTCGTTATATCCTTCGCATGATTTGTCCTATTTTGACCGAAGTGATATGAACGTTCCATATGAGAGTTATTTCCCCTTATGCATTTGATATAAGTGATATGCATTTCTATCTTGTAAACCATAAGTGCTAAAGACCAAGGATCTTTTGATTTGAGGTCCTTGGTCCAAAAAAATAAAAAATAGGTCAAGGTCAAAGGTCAAGGTCATATTCCAATTTTTGAATTTGGCTTATTTCCACTAATTTCCAGAAACTGTATAAGATATCGACAAATTATTTTTTCTAAATTGTTAGTTGCGACATGTCGTAACACGTAAATTTTGATTGCAAGGGTACGTTGAACGTAAAAGTGAGTTTTCTCCCCTCTTGTATTTAAAAATACGTGTATGGTGATATAACTGATTAACCAAATATAATTAAGTCCTATGGTCTTTTGATTTGAGGTCCTTGGTTTATGACCTTGAAATTGATCTCAAGGTCATAGATTAATTTGACGTTCTAGTTTTTGACCTTTGCTTTCAGCTCATATTTATACATGATATATCCATGAGACTTTTGGCGAAAGGTATCAAACCATTTAACCTTGAAAAAAACAACCGGAAGTGACCTTGTGTAAACCGGAAGTAGCTATTTTTGTACTTTATTAATAAAAAAGTATATAGAACCAGATCTTTTTGGAATCAGTGTCAATTAAATATTCAAATATTATCGGAAGTAACATTTTTCAAACCGAAAGTAACAAATTATCTCCCTTATTTAAAAAATATTGTATAGAAACCATATATTTCTGGAATCAGCGTACAATAACCTATCAGTTGACGATTGAAATGACATTTTAAACTTAATTTTACAACTTTCATATTAAAATATACATTGTTTTCAGTGGAAAGACCTTCAATTGTTCTCTGAACAATTGGTTTTTAATTATTATTATTATTATTTTTTTTTTTTTTTTCTTCCGCCAAATTTTGTTCTTGCGATAAATGTTTGTTTCGCAATATGTCGCTTAGATTTTTTTCATATTGTATCGTATAGGTTATGCGCTTTTAAATTTCACCCTGCTAAGCCGAACCATTTTCTTTGTAAGAGTTATCTCCCTATTCACTGTTTGTCATGTGTGTGCATCTCCTTCGTAACAAAATAAGAAAGCGACAAAATTCTTTTTACAAATTGTTCGTTACATCCTCAGGAATTTTTGGCTAATTTGGATCGAAGCGATTCGATGAAATTTTATAGGAGTTATGTACCTTTACGGAATAAATTTGTCGGTATGTTTTTTTAACTCATAAACCGTTAACCGTATAACCCTGGAATGTTTTTATTTGAGTCCCCTGGGTCCTAACTTAGAAAATTAGGTCAAGGTCAAAGGTCAAGGTCATATTTTAGATTTTCATATGTCTTTGATTTCCCTATAATTCTTGAATGGTTATAGATACAGAAAATTTAAGCAGTGAAAAATGTTCAGTACTTCAAGGGGCAACTTTGTTACATTATGACTGTATTGGTTTTACCATTATGTAAGGGACATAACCCCCATTGATGGTTTATAAAAAGCCATTATTAGGCAAAACACTTAAACAAAAGGTCCTTGACCCATAGGGTCTTTTGCAATGACATTGTGAAGCAATGACCTTGACAAAGGTCACAAGGTCAAAGGTCAAGGTCATGTACATATGTGATTTGGGGCACGACTTGAAGAATTTTATGTGTGTTTGCCAACCAACCAACCAACCAACCAACCAACCAACCAATAATGATCAATCAACAAATCATGATCATGATCAATCAACCAATCATGATCATGATTAATCAATCAATCAATCATGTTTCCGTCTCATGTGTTTAATATAGGGTTCAAGATCTCCTTTGTTTCTTTTTCGCTGTTTCAATTGACCCTTTCCAACGTGTTTAACCAACCAACCAACCAACCAACCAACCAACCAACCAACCAACCAACCAATCAATCAATCAATCAATCAATCAATCAATCAATCATGATCAATCAATCATGATCAATCAATCATGTTTCCGTCTCGTCTCGTGTGTTTAATATAGGGTCCAAGATCTTCTTTGTTTCTTTTTCGCTGTTTCAATTGGCCCTATCCAACGTGTTTAACCAACCAACCAACCAACCAACCAACCAACCAACCAACCAATCAATCAATCAATCAATCAATCAATCAATCAATCAATCAATCAATCATGATCAATCAATCAAGTTTCCGTCTCGTCTCGTGTGTTTAATATAGGGTCCAAGATCTTCTTTGTTTCTTTTTCGCTGTTTCAATTGGCCCTATCCAACGTGTTTAACCAACCAACCAACCAACCAACCAACCAACCAACCAACCAACCAATCAATCAATCATGTTTCCGTCTCGTGTGTTTAATATAGGGTCCAAGATCTTTTTTGTTTCTTTTTCGCTGTTTGAATTGGCCCTATCCAACGTGTTTTACCAACCAACCAACTAATCAATAAATCAATCAATCAATCATGATCATGATCAATCAATCATGTTTCATGATCAATCAATCATGTTTCATGAAAAATTGAAATTTAATATTGTTCTTGCGTCACTTCTGAAAAAAAAATCCACATTTACTCTGAAACTACAAATACAATCGACCTCAAAATTTGCAGTCAGCAGGGCATACATGTACTAAAAGTTTGTAAAAAAAATTGGTGCAGATATCTCTCAAAGCTTTTCCTAGAGAAAAAAATTGCAATGCCGTAAAAATTGCTTGCTAGGTCCGTAAATTTCAGTAAAAGCCTACAATAAAATGTCCGCTCCGAGATTGAAATACTAATCTGTGTTACAAACAGGTGCTGAAAAATGTACATTATCAGAAAATAATCAATAAATGTGTTTTAAAGTTACACCGGATCAAATAAATCCAAATCATGCACTGTTTGTGAACTGTCATCAAAATGTCAATTTCCTACAATGACAAAAGAAATTACATTGTGTGCATTCCGTCTCTATACATGTTGTCTGTTCAAAGTCCCCACCTAAAAAGGAATAAAAAGACTATCTTTTCGTTATTATAAACCCGTGTCACGTGATGTGGCGCGCGCGCTGTACCTAAAATAAAAGAAAAACTTTCCAAACTAAACATGAAACTTCTCCGGTAACAATAATATAGACCCCATACAGAAACAAACAAACAAACAAACAAACAAACAAACAAACACCCCCCCCCACCCCCAATTCAATTAATTTTAAAGGGGGAAAGACCCCCTACAATTGCTTTTTTAAAGCAATTGATTTATATTGTAAAAAACCTTTTTAACCATTCTGTTCCGTTAATAAAAAAAAAAAATAATCTCCCCGAGACCCCCTTTTGCCCCCCCCCCCCCTTTTTTTTTAACCCTCCACTTACAACTGAATGTAGGTTGTGTGCTATCTATCCTATCAACGTAAAACGAACGACAACTCCAGTTTTTTCCATATTATTAGGTCTTTCCACTTTTCTGTGGAAAGCCTATTGTATTTGTTCTGATTATTATTATTATTATTATTTTTTTTTTTTTTTTCTTCCGCCAAATTTTGTTCTTGCGATAAATGTTTGTTTCGCAATATGTCGCTTAGATTTTTTTCATATTGTATCGTATAGGTTATGCGCTTTTAAATTTCACCCTGCTAAGCCGAACCATTTTCTTTGTAAGAGTTATCTCCCTATTCACTGTTTGTCATGTGTGTGCATCTCCTTCGTAACAAAATAAGAAAGCGACAAAATTCTTTTTACAAATTGTTCGTTACATCCTCAGGAATTTTTGGCTAATTTGGATCGAAGCGATTCGATGAAATTTTATAGGAGTTATGTACCTTTACGGAATAAATTTGTCGGTATGTTTTTTTAACTCATAAACCGTTAACCGTATAACCCTGGAATGTTTTTATTTGAGTCCCCTGGGTCCTAACTTAGAAAATTAGGTCAAGGTCAAAGGTCAAGGTCATATTTTAGATTTTCATATGTCTTTGATTTCCCTATAATTCTTGAATGGTTATAGATACAGAAAATTTAAGCAGTGAAAAATGTTCAGTACTTCAAGGGGCAACTTTGTTACATTATGACTGTATTGGTTTTACCATTATGTAAGGGACATAACCCCCATTGATGGTTTATAAAAAGCCATTATTAGGCAAAACACTTAAACAAAAGGTCCTTGACCCATAGGGTCTTTTGCAATGACATTGTGAAGCAATGACCTTGACAAAGGTCACAAGGTCAAAGGTCAAGGTCATGTACATATGTGATTTGGGGCACGACTTGAAGAATTTTATGTGTGTTTGCCAACCAACCAACCAACCAACCAACCAACCAACCAATAATGATCAATCAACAAATCATGATCATGATCAATCAACCAATCATGATCATGATTAATCAATCAATCAATCATGTTTCCGTCTCATGTGTTTAATATAGGGTTCAAGATCTCCTTTGTTTCTTTTTCGCTGTTTCAATTGACCCTTTCCAACGTGTTTAACCAACCAACCAACCAACCAACCAACCAACCAACCAACCAACCAACCAACCAACCAATCAATCAATCAATCAATCAATCAATCAATCAATCATGATCAATCAATCATGATCAATCAATCATGTTTCCGTCTCGTCTCGTGTGTTTAATATAGGGTCCAAGATCTTCTTTGTTTCTTTTTCGCTGTTTCAATTGGCCCTATCCAACGTGTTTAACCAACCAACCAACCAACCAACCAACCAACCAACCAACCAATCAATCAATCAATCAATCAATCAATCAATCAATCAATCAATCAATCATGATCAATCAATCAAGTTTCCGTCTCGTCTCGTGTGTTTAATATAGGGTCCAAGATCTTCTTTGTTTCTTTTTCGCTGTTTCAATTGGCCCTATCCAACGTGTTTAACCAACCAACCAACCAACCAACCAACCAACCAACCAACCAACCAATCAATCAATCATGTTTCCGTCTCGTGTGTTTAATATAGGGTCCAAGATCTTTTTTGTTTCTTTTTCGCTGTTTGAATTGGCCCTATCCAACGTGTTTTACCAACCAACCAACTAATCAATAAATCAATCAATCAATCATGATCATGATCAATCAATCATGTTTCATGATCAATCAATCATGTTTCATGAAAAATTGAAATTTAATATTGTTCTTGCGTCACTTCTGAAAAAAAAATCCACATTTACTCTGAAACTACAAATACAATCGACCTCAAAATTTGCAGTCAGCAGGGCATACATGTACTAAAAGTTTGTAAAAAAAATTGGTGCAGATATCTCTCAAAGCTTTTCCTAGAGAAAAAAATTGCAATGCCGTAAAAATTGCTTGCTAGGTCCGTAAATTTCAGTAAAAGCCTACAATAAAATGTCCGCTCCGAGATTGAAATACTAATCTGTGTTACAAACAGGTGCTGAAAAATGTACATTATCAGAAAATAATCAATAAATGTGTTTTAAAGTTACACCGGATCAAATAAATCCAAATCATGCACTGTTTGTGAACTGTCATCAAAATGTCAATTTCCTACAATGACAAAAGAAATTACATTGTGTGCATTCCGTCTCTATACATGTTGTCTGTTCAAAGTCCCCACCTAAAAAGGAATAAAAAGACTATCTTTTCGTTATTATAAACCCGTGTCACGTGATGTGGCGCGCGCGCTGTACCTAAAATAAAAGAAAAACTTTCCAAACTAAACATGAAACTTCTCCGGTAACAATAATATAGACCCCATACAGAAACAAACAAACAAACAAACAAACAAACAAACAAACACCCCCCCCCCCCCACCCCCAATTCAATTAATTTTAAAGGGGGAAAGACCCCCTACAATTGCTTTTTTAAAGCAATTGATTTATATTGTAAAAAACCTTTTTAACCATTCTGTTCCGTTAATAAAAAAAAAAAATAATCTCCCCGAGACCCCCTTTTGCCCCCCCCCCTTTTTTTTTAACCCTCCACTTACAACTGAATGTAGGTTGTGTGCTATCTATCCTATCAACGTAAAACGAACGACAACTCCAGTTTTTTCCATATTATTAGGTCTTTCCACTTTTCTGTGGAAAGCCTATTGTATTTGTTCTGATTATTATTATTATTATTATTTTTTTTTTTTTTTTCTTCCGCCAAATTTTGTTCTTGCGATAAATGTTTGTTTCGCAATATGTCGCTTAGATTTTTTTCATATTGTATCGTATAGGTTATGCGCTTTTAAATTTCACCCTGCTAAGCCGAACCATTTTCTTTGTAAGAGTTATCTCCCTATTCACTGTTTGTCATGTGTGTGCATCTCCTTCGTAACAAAATAAGAAAGCGACAAAATTCTTTTTACAAATTGTTCGTTACATCCTCAGGAATTTTTGGCTAATTTGGATCGAAGCGATTCGATGAAATTTTATAGGAGTTATGTACCTTTACGGAATAAATTTGTCGGTATGTTTTTTTAACTCATAAACCGTTAACCGTATAACCCTGGAATGTTTTTATTTGAGTCCCCTGGGTCCTAACTTAGAAAATTAGGTCAAGGTCAAAGGTCAAGGTCATATTTTAGATTTTCATATGTCTTTGATTTCCCTATAATTCTTGAATGGTTATAGATACAGAAAATTTAAGCAGTGAAAAATGTTCAGTACTTCAAGGGGCAACTTTGTTACATTATGACTGTATTGGTTTTACCATTATGTAAGGGACATAACCCCCATTGATGGTTTATAAAAAGCCATTATTAGGCAAAACACTTAAACAAAAGGTCCTTGACCCATAGGGTCTTTTGCAATGACATTGTGAAGCAATGACCTTGACAAAGGTCACAAGGTCAAAGGTCAAGGTCATGTACATATGTGATTTGGGGCACGACTTGAAGAATTTTATGTGTGTTTGCCAACCAACCAACCAACCAACCAACCAACCAACCAATAATGATCAATCAACAAATCATGATCATGATCAATCAACCAATCATGATCATGATTAATCAATCAATCAATCATGTTTCCGTCTCATGTGTTTAATATAGGGTTCAAGATCTCCTTTGTTTCTTTTTCGCTGTTTCAATTGACCCTTTCCAACGTGTTTAACCAACCAACCAACCAACCAACCAACCAACCAACCAACCAACCAACCAACCAATCAATCAATCAATCAATCAATCAATCAATCAATCATGATCAATCAATCATGATCAATCAATCATGTTTCCGTCTCGTCTCGTGTGTTTAATATAGGGTCCAAGATCTTCTTTGTTTCTTTTTCGCTGTTTCAATTGGCCCTATCCAACGTGTTTAACCAACCAACCAACCAACCAACCAACCAACCAACCAACCAACCAATCAATCAATCAATCAATCAATCAATCAATCAATCAATCAATCAATCATGATCAATCAATCAAGTTTCCGTCTCGTCTCGTGTGTTTAATATAGGGTCCAAGATCTTCTTTGTTTCTTTTTCGCTGTTTCAATTGGCCCTATCCAACGTGTTTAACCAACCAACCAACCAACCAACCAACCAACCAACCAACCAACCAATCAATCAATCATGTTTCCGTCTCGTGTGTTTAATATAGGGTCCAAGATCTTTTTTGTTTCTTTTTCGCTGTTTGAATTGGCCCTATCCAACGTGTTTTACCAACCAACCAACTAATCAATAAATCAATCAATCAATCATGATCATGATCAATCAATCATGTTTCATGATCAATCAATCATGTTTCATGAAAAATTGAAATTTAATATTGTTCTTGCGTCACTTCTGAAAAAAAAATCCACATTTACTCTGAAACTACAAATACAATCGACCTCAAAATTTGCAGTCAGCAGGGCATACATGTACTAAAAGTTTGTAAAAAAAATTGGTGCAGATATCTCTCAAAGCTTTTCCTAGAGAAAAAAATTGCAATGCCGTAAAAATTGCTTGCTAGGTCCGTAAATTTCAGTAAAAGCCTACAATAAAATGTCCGCTCCGAGATTGAAATACTAATCTGTGTTACAAACAGGTGCTGAAAAATGTACATTATCAGAAAATAATCAATAAATGTGTTTTAAAGTTACACCGGATCAAATAAATCCAAATCATGCACTGTTTGTGAACTGTCATCAAAATGTCAATTTCCTACAATGACAAAAGAAATTACATTGTGTGCATTCCGTCTCTATACATGTTGTCTGTTCAAAGTCCCCACCTAAAAAGGAATAAAAAGACTATCTTTTCGTTATTATAAACCCGTGTCACGTGATGTGGCGCGCGCGCTGTACCTAAAATAAAAGAAAAACTTTCCAAACTAAACATGAAACTTCTCCGGTAACAATAATATAGACCCCATACAGAAACAAACAAACAAACAAACAAACAAACAAACAAACACCCCCCCCCCCCCACCCCCAATTCAATTAATTTTAAAGGGGGAAAGACCCCCTACAATTGCTTTTTTAAAGCAATTGATTTATATTGTAAAAAACCTTTTTAACCATTCTGTTCCGTTAATAAAAAAAAAAAATAATCTCCCCGAGACCCCCTTTTGCCCCCCCCCCCCTTTTTTTTTAACCCTCCACTTACAACTGAATGTAGGTTGTGTGCTATCTATCCTATCAACGTAAAACGAACGACAACTCCAGTTTTTTCCATATTATTAGGTCTTTCCACTTTTCTGTGGAAAGCCTATTGTATTTGTTCTGATTATTATTATTATTATTATTTTTTTTTTTTTTTTCTTCCGCCAAATTTTGTTCTTGCGATAAAT
Source organism: Mytilus edulis (assembly GCF_963676685.1). Taxonomy (NCBI): domain Eukaryota; kingdom Metazoa; phylum Mollusca; class Bivalvia; order Mytilida; family Mytilidae; genus Mytilus; species Mytilus edulis. The sequence goes on from NW_027267001.1 coordinate 12,453, forward strand.
GTTTGTTTCGCAATATGTCGCTTAGATTTTTTTCATATTGTATCGTATAGGTTATGCGCTTTTAAATTTCACCCTGCTAAGCCGAACCATTTTCTTTGTAAGAGTTATCTCCCTATTCACTGTTTGTCATGTGTGTGCATCTCCTTCGTAACAAAATAAGAAAGCGACAAAATTCTTTTTACAAATTGTTCGTTACATCCTCAGGAATTTTTGGCTAATTTGGATCGAAGCGATTCGATGAAATTTTATAGGAGTTATGTACCTTTACGGAATAAATTTGTCGGTATGTTTTTTTAACTCATAAACCGTTAACCGTATAACCCTGGAATGTTTTTATTTGAGTCCCCTGGGTCCTAACTTAGAAAATTAGGTCAAGGTCAAAGGTCAAGGTCATATTTTAGATTTTCATATGTCTTTGATTTCCCTATAATTCTTGAATGGTTATAGATACAGAAAATTTAAGCAGTGAAAAATGTTCAGTACTTCAAGGGGCAACTTTGTTACATTATGACTGTATTGGTTTTACCATTATGTAAGGGACATAACCCCCATTGATGGTTTATAAAAAGCCATTATTAGGCAAAACACTTAAACAAAAGGTCCTTGACCCATAGGGTCTTTTGCAATGACATTGTGAAGCAATGACCTTGACAAAGGTCACAAGGTCAAAGGTCAAGGTCATGTACATATGTGATTTGGGGCACGACTTGAAGAATTTTATGTGTGTTTGCCAACCAACCAACCAACCAACCAACCAACCAACCAATAATGATCAATCAACAAATCATGATCATGATCAATCAACCAATCATGATCATGATTAATCAATCAATCAATCATGTTTCCGTCTCATGTGTTTAATATAGGGTTCAAGATCTCCTTTGTTTCTTTTTCGCTGTTTCAATTGACCCTTTCCAACGTGTTTAACCAACCAACCAACCAACCAACCAACCAACCAACCAACCAACCAACCAACCAATCAATCAATCAATCAATCAATCAATCAATCAATCATGATCAATCAATCATGATCAATCAATCATGTTTCCGTCTCGTCTCGTGTGTTTAATATAGGGTCCAAGATCTTCTTTGTTTCTTTTTCGCTGTTTCAATTGGCCCTATCCAACGTGTTTAACCAACCAACCAACCAACCAACCAACCAACCAACCAACCAACCAATCAATCAATCAATCAATCAATCAATCAATCAATCAATCAATCAATCATGATCAATCAATCAAGTTTCCGTCTCGTCTCGTGTGTTTAATATAGGGTCCAAGATCTTCTTTGTTTCTTTTTCGCTGTTTCAATTGGCCCTATCCAACGTGTTTAACCAACCAACCAACCAACCAACCAACCAACCAACCAACCAACCAATCAATCAATCATGTTTCCGTCTCGTGTGTTTAATATAGGGTCCAAGATCTTTTTTGTTTCTTTTTCGCTGTTTGAATTGGCCCTATCCAACGTGTTTTACCAACCAACCAACTAATCAATAAATCAATCAATCAATCATGATCATGATCAATCAATCATGTTTCATGATCAATCAATCATGTTTCATGAAAAATTGAAATTTAATATTGTTCTTGCGTCACTTCTGAAAAAAAAATCCACATTTACTCTGAAACTACAAATACAATCGACCTCAAAATTTGCAGTCAGCAGGGCATACATGTACTAAAAGTTTGTAAAAAAAATTGGTGCAGATATCTCTCAAAGCTTTTCCTAGAGAAAAAAATTGCAATGCCGTAAAAATTGCTTGCTAGGTCCGTAAATTTCAGTAAAAGCCTACAATAAAATGTCCGCTCCGAGATTGAAATACTAATCTGTGTTACAAACAGGTGCTGAAAAATGTACATTATCAGAAAATAATCAATAAATGTGTTTTAAAGTTACACCGGATCAAATAAATCCAAATCATGCACTGTTTGTGAACTGTCATCAAAATGTCAATTTCCTACAATGACAAAAGAAATTACATTGTGTGCATTCCGTCTCTATACATGTTGTCTGTTCAAAGTCCCCACCTAAAAAGGAATAAAAAGACTATCTTTTCGTTATTATAAACCCGTGTCACGTGATGTGGCGCGCGCGCTGTACCTAAAATAAAAGAAAAACTTTCCAAACTAAACATGAAACTTCTCCGGTAACAATAATATAGACCCCATACAGAAACAAACAAACAAACAAACAAACAAACAAACAAACACCCCCCCCCCCACCCCCAATTCAATTAATTTTAAAGGGGGAAAGACCCCCTACAATTGCTTTTTTAAAGCAATTGATTTATATTGTAAAAAACCTTTTTAACCATTCTGTTCCGTTAATAAAAAAAAAAAATAATCTCCCCGAGACCCCCTTTTGCCCCCCCCCCTTTTTTTTTAACCCTCCACTTACAACTGAATGTAGGTTGTGTGCTATCTATCCTATCAACGTAAAACGAACGACAACTCCAGTTTTTTCCATATTATTAGGTCTTTCCACTTTTCTGTGGAAAGCCTATTGTATTTGTTCTGATTATTAGGTCTTTCCACTTTTCTGTGGAAAGACCTATTGTTTTTCTTCTGATTATTTTTTTTTTTTTTTTCTTCCGCCTAATTTTGTTCTTGCGATAAACATTTGTTTCGCAATATGTCGCTTAGATATTTGGTAAATGATATCGAACAGTTTATGCGCTTTTGAAATTTACCCTGCGTAAACGAATACTTTTCTTTGTAGGAGTTATCTCCCCAAACACTGTTTTCCTTGTTAGCGCATCTCCTTCGCAACCGTAAAATATTATGACAAATTTATTTTACAAAATTGCTCGTTATATCCTTCGCATGATTTGTCCTATTTTGACCGAAGTGATATGAACGTTCCATATGAGAGTTATTTCCCCTTATGCATTTGATATAAGTGATATGCATTTCTATCTTGTAAACCATAAGTGCTAAAGACCAAGGATCTTTTGATTTGAGGTCCTTGGTCCAAAAAAATAAAAAATAGGTCAAGGTCAAAGGTCAAGGTCATATTCCAATTTTTGAATTTGGCTTATTTCCACTAATTTCCAGAAACTGTATAAGATATCGACAAATTATTTTTTCTAAATTGTTAGTTGCGACATGTCGTAACACGTAAATTTTGATTGCAAGGGTACGTTGAACGTAAAAGTGAGTTTTCTCCCCTCTTGTATTTAAAAATACGTGTATGGTGATATAACTGATTAACCAAATATAATTAAGTCCTATGGTCTTTTGATTTGAGGTCCTTGGTTTATGACCTTGAAATTGATCTCAAGGTCATAGATTAATTTGACGTTCTAGTTTTTGACCTTTGCTTTCAGCTCATATTTATACATGATATATCCATGAGACTTTTGGCGAAAGGTATCAAACCATTTAACCTTGAAAAAAACAACCGGAAGTGACCTTGTGTAAACCGGAAGTAGCTATTTTTGTACTTTATTAATAAAAAAGTATATAGAACCAGATCTTTTTGGAATCAGTGTCAATTAAATATTCAAATATTATCGGAAGTAACATTTTTCAAACCGAAAGTAACAAATTATCTCCCTTATTTAAAAAATATTGTATAGAAACCATATATTTCTGGAATCAGCGTACAATAACCTATCAGTTGACGATTGAAATGACATTTTAAACTTAATTTTACAACTTTCATATTAAAATATACATTGTTTTCAGTGGAAAGACCTTCAATTGTTCTCTGAACAATTGGTTTTTAATTATTATTATTATTATTTTTTTTTTTTTTTCTTCCGCCAAATTTTGTTCTTGCGATAAATGTTTGTTTCGCAATATGTCGCTTAGATTTTTTTCATATTGTATCGTATAGGTTATGCGCTTTTAAATTTCACCCTGCTAAGCCGAACCATTTTCTTTGTAAGAGTTATCTCCCTATTCACTGTTTGTCATGTGTGTGCATCTCCTTCGTAACAAAATAAGAAAGCGACAAAATTCTTTTTACAAATTGTTCGTTACATCCTCAGGAATTTTTGGCTAATTTGGATCGAAGCGATTCGATGAAATTTTATAGGAGTTATGTACCTTTACGGAATAAATTTGTCGGTATGTTTTTTTAACTCATAAACCGTTAACCGTATAACCCTGGAATGTTTTTATTTGAGTCCCCTGGGTCCTAACTTAGAAAATTAGGTCAAGGTCAAAGGTCAAGGTCATATTTTAGATTTTCATATGTCTTTGATTTCCCTATAATTCTTGAATGGTTATAGATACAGAAAATTTAAGCAGTGAAAAATGTTCAGTACTTCAAGGGGCAACTTTGTTACATTATGACTGTATTGGTTTTACCATTATGTAAGGGACATAACCCCCATTGATGGTTTATAAAAAGCCATTATTAGGCAAAACACTTAAACAAAAGGTCCTTGACCCATAGGGTCTTTTGCAATGACATTGTGAAGCAATGACCTTGACAAAGGTCACAAGGTCAAAGGTCAAGGTCATGTACATATGTGATTTGGGGCACGACTTGAAGAATTTTATGTGTGTTTGCCAACCAACCAACCAACCAACCAACCAACCAACCAATAATGATCAATCAACAAATCATGATCATGATCAATCAACCAATCATGATCATGATTAATCAATCAATCAATCATGTTTCCGTCTCATGTGTTTAATATAGGGTTCAAGATCTCCTTTGTTTCTTTTTCGCTGTTTCAATTGACCCTTTCCAACGTGTTTAACCAACCAACCAACCAACCAACCAACCAACCAACCAACCAACCAACCAATCAATCAATCAATCAATCAATCAATCAATCAATCATGATCAATCAATCATGATCAATCAATCATGTTTCCGTCTCGTCTCGTGTGTTTAATATAGGGTCCAAGATCTTCTTTGTTTCTTTTTCGCTGTTTCAATTGGCCCTATCCAACGTGTTTAACCAACCAACCAACCAACCAACCAACCAACCAACCAACCAATCAATCAATCAATCAATCAATCAATCAATCAATCAATCAATCAATCATGATCAATCAATCAAGTTTCCGTCTCGTCTCGTGTGTTTAATATAGGGTCCAAGATCTTCTTTGTTTCTTTTTCGCTGTTTCAATTGGCCCTATCCAACGTGTTTAACCAACCAACCAACCAACCAACCAACCAACCAACCAACCAACCAATCAATCAATCATGTTTCCGTCTCGTGTGTTTAATATAGGGTCCAAGATCTTTTTTGTTTCTTTTTCGCTGTTTGAATTGGCCCTATCCAACGTGTTTTACCAACCAACCAACTAATCAATAAATCAATCAATCAATCATGATCATGATCAATCAATCATGTTTCATGATCAATCAATCATGTTTCATGAAAAATTGAAATTTAATATTGTTCTTGCGTCACTTCTGAAAAAAAAAATCCACATTTACTCTGAAACTACAAATACAATCGACCTCAAAATTTGCAGTCAGCAGGGCATACATGTACTAAAAGTTTGTAAAAAAAATTGGTGCAGATATCTCTCAAAGCTTTTCCTAGAGAAAAAAATTGCAATGCCGTAAAAATTGCTTGCTAGGTCCGTAAATTTCAGTAAAAGCCTACAATAAAATGTCCGCTCCGAGATTGAAATACTAATCTGTGTTACAAACAGGTGCTGAAAAATGTACATTATCAGAAAATAATCAATAAATGTGTTTTAAAGTTACACCGGATCAAATAAATCCAAATCATGCACTGTTTGTGAACTGTCATCAAAATGTCAATTTCCTACAATGACAAAAGAAATTACATTGTGTGCATTCCGTCTCTATACATGTTGTCTGTTCAAAGTCCCCACCTAAAAAGGAATAAAAAGACTATCTTTTCGTTATTATAAACCCGTGTCACGTGATGTGGCGCGCGCGCTGTACCTAAAATAAAAGAAAAACTTTCCAAACTAAACATGAAACTTCTCCGGTAACAATAATATAGACCCCATACAGAAACAAACAAACAAACAAACAAACAAACAAACAAACACCCCCCCCCACCCCCAATTCAATTAATTTTAAAGGGGGAAAGACCCCCTACAATTGCTTTTTTAAAGCAATTGATTTATATTGTAAAAAACCTTTTTAACCATTCTGTTCCGTTAATAAAAAAAAAAAATAATCTCCCCGAGACCCCCTTTTGCCCCCCCCCCCCCTTTTTTTTTAACCCTCCACTTACAACTGAATGTAGGTTGTGTGCTATCTATCCTATCAACGTAAAACGAACGACAACTCCAGTTTTTTCCATATTATTAGGTCTTTCCACTTTTCTGTGGAAAGCCTATTGTATTTGTTCTGATTATTATTATTATTATTATTTTTTTTTTTTTTTTCTTCCGCCAAATTTTGTTCTTGCGATAAATGTTTGTTTCGCAATATGTCGCTTAGATTTTTTTCATATTGTATCGTATAGGTTATGCGCTTTTAAATTTCACCCTGCTAAGCCGAACCATTTTCTTTGTAAGAGTTATCTCCCTATTCACTGTTTGTCATGTGTGTGCATCTCCTTCGTAACAAAATAAGAAAGCGACAAAATTCTTTTTACAAATTGTTCGTTACATCCTCAGGAATTTTTGGCTAATTTGGATCGAAGCGATTCGATGAAATTTTATAGGAGTTATGTACCTTTACGGAATAAATTTGTCGGTATGTTTTTTTAACTCATAAACCGTTAACCGTATAACCCTGGAATGTTTTTATTTGAGTCCCCTGGGTCCTAACTTAGAAAATTAGGTCAAGGTCAAAGGTCAAGGTCATATTTTAGATTTTCATATGTCTTTGATTTCCCTATAATTCTTGAATGGTTATAGATACAGAAAATTTAAGCAGTGAAAAATGTTCAGTACTTCAAGGGCAACTTTGTTACATTATGACTGTATTGGTTTTACCATTATGTAAGGGACATAACCCCCATTGATGGTTTATAAAAAGCCATTATTAGGCAAAACACTTAAACAAAAGGTCCTTGACCCATAGGGTCTTTTGCAATGACATTGTGAAGCAATGACCTTGACAAAGGTCACAAGGTCAAAGGTCAAGGTCATGTACATATGTGATTTGGGGCACGACTTGAAGAATTTTATGTGTGTTTGCCAACCAACCAACCAACCAACCAACCAACCAACCAATAATGATCAATCAACAAATCATGATCATGATCAATCAACCAATCATGATCATGATTAATCAATCAATCAATCATGTTTCCGTCTCATGTGTTTAATATAGGGTTCAAGATCTCCTTTGTTTCTTTTCGCTGTTTCAATTGACCCTTTCCAACGTGTTTAACCAACCAACCAACCAACCAACCAACCAACCAACCAACCAACCAACCAACCAACCAATCAATCAATCAATCAATCAATCAATCAATCAATCATGATCAATCAATCATGATCAATCAATCATGTTTCCGTCTCGTCTCGTGTGTTTAATATAGGGTCCAAGATCTTCTTTGTTTCTTTTTCGCTGTTTCAATTGGCCCTATCCAACGTGTTTAACCAACCAACCAACCAACCAACCAACCAACCAACCAACCAATCAATCAATCAATCAATCAATCAATCAATCAATCAATCAATCAATCATGATCAATCAATCAAGTTTCCGTCTCGTCTCGTGTGTTTAATATAGGGTCCAAGATCTTCTTTGTTTCTTTTTCGCTGTTTCAATTGGCCCTATCCAACGTGTTTAACCAACCAACCAACCAACCAACCAACCAACCAACCAACCAACCAATCAATCAATCATGTTTCCGTCTCGTGTGTTTAATATAGGGTCCAAGATCTTTTTTGTTTCTTTTTCGCTGTTTGAATTGGCCCTATCCAACGTGTTTTACCAACCAACCAACTAATCAATAAATCAATCAATCAATCATGATCATGATCAATCAATCATGTTTCATGATCAATCAATCATGTTTCATGAAAAATTGAAATTTAATATTGTTCTTGCGTCACTTCTGAAAAAAAAATCCACATTTACTCTGAAACTACAAATACAATCGACCTCAAAATTTGCAGTCAGCAGGGCATACATGTACTAAAAGTTTGTAAAAAAAATTGGTGCAGATATCTCTCAAAGCTTTTCCTAGAGAAAAAAATTGCAATGCCGTAAAAATTGCTTGCTAGGTCCGTAAATTTCAGTAAAAGCCTACAATAAAATGTCCGCTCCGAGATTGAAATACTAATCTGTGTTACAAACAGGTGCTGAAAAATGTACATTATCAGAAAATAATCAATAAATGTGTTTTAAAGTTACACCGGATCAAATAAATCCAAATCATGCACTGTTTGTGAACTGTCATCAAAATGTCAATTTCCTACAATGACAAAAGAAATTACATTGTGTGCATTCCGTCTCTATACATGTTGTCTGTTCAAAGTCCCCACCTAAAAAGGAATAAAAAGACTATCTTTTCGTTATTATAAACCCGTGTCACGTGATGTGGCGCGCGCGCTGTACCTAAAATAAAAGAAAAACTTTCCAAACTAAACATGAAACTTCTCCGGTAACAATAATATAGACCCCATACAGAAACAAACAAACAAACAAACAAACAAACAAACAAACACCCCCCCCCCCACCCCAATTCAATTAATTTTAAAGGGGGAAAGACCCCCTACAATTGCTTTTTTAAAGCAATTGATTTATATTGTAAAAAACCTTTTTAACCATTCTGTTCCGTTAATAAAAAAAAAAAATAATCTCCCCGAGACCCCCTTTTGCCCCCCCCCCCTTTTTTTTTAACCCTCCACTTACAACTGAATGTAGGTTGTGTGCTATCTATCCTATCAACGTAAAACGAACGACAACTCCAGTTTTTTCCATATTATTAGGTCTTTCCACTTTTCTGTGGAAAGCCTATTGTATTTGTTCTGATTATTATTATTATTATTATTTTTTTTTTTTTTTTCTTCCGCCAAATTTTGTTCTTGCGATAAATGTTTGTTTCGCAATATGTCGCTTAGATTTTTTTCATATTGTATCGTATAGGTTATGCGCTTTTAAATTTCACCCTGCTAAGCCGAACCATTTTCTTTGTAAGAGTTATCTCCCTATTCACTGTTTGTCATGTGTGTGCATCTCCTTCGTAACAAAATAAGAAAGCGACAAAATTCTTTTTACAAATTGTTCGTTACATCCTCAGGAATTTTTGGCTAATTTGGATCGAAGCGATTCGATGAAATTTTATAGGAGTTATGTACCTTTACGGAATAAATTTGTCGGTATGTTTTTTTAACTCATAAACCGTTAACCGTATAACCCTGGAATGTTTTTATTTGAGTCCCCTGGGTCCTAACTTAGAAAATTAGGTCAAGGTCAAAGGTCAAGGTCATATTTTAGATTTTCATATGTCTTTGATTTCCCTATAATTCTTGAATGGTTATAGATACAGAAAATTTAAGCAGTGAAAAATGTTCAGTACTTCAAGGGGCAACTTTGTTACATTATGACTGTATTGGTTTTACCATTATGTAAGGGACATAACCCCCATTGATGGTTTATAAAAAGCCATTATTAGGCAAAACACTTAAACAAAAGGTCCTTGACCCATAGGGTCTTTTGCAATGACATTGTGAAGCAATGACCTTGACAAAGGTCACAAGGTCAAAGGTCAAGGTCATGTACATATGTGATTTGGGGCACGACTTGAAGAATTTTATGTGTGTTTGCCAACCAACCAACCAACCAACCAACCAACCAACCAATAATGATCAATCAACAAATCATGATCATGATCAATCAACCAATCATGATCATGATTAATCAATCAATCAATCATGTTTCCGTCTCATGTGTTTAATATAGGGTTCAAGATCTCCTTTGTTTCTTTTTCGCTGTTTCAATTGACCCTTTCCAACGTGTTTAACCAACCAACCAACCAACCAACCAACCAACCAACCAACCAACCAACCAACCAACCAATCAATCAATCAATCAATCAATCAATCAATCAATCATGATCAATCAATCATGATCAATCAATCATGTTTCCGTCTCGTCTCGTGTGTTTAATATAGGGTCCAAGATCTTCTTTGTTTCTTTTTCGCTGTTTCAATTGGCCCTATCCAACGTGTTTAACCAACCAACCAACCAACCAACCAACCAACCAACCAACCAATCAATCAATCAATCAATCAATCAATCAATCAATCAATCAATCAATCATGATCAATCAATCAAGTTTCCGTCTCGTCTCGTGTGTTTAATATAGGGTCCAAGATCTTCTTTGTTTCTTTTTCGCTGTTTCAATTGGCCCTATCCAACGTGTTTAACCAACCAACCAACCAACCAACCAACCAACCAACCAACCAACCAATCAATCAATCATGTTTCCGTCTCGTGTGTTTAATATAGGGTCCAAGATCTTTTTTGTTTCTTTTTCGCTGTTTGAATTGGCCCTATCCAACGTGTTTTACCAACCAACCAACTAATCAATAAATCAATCAATCAATCATGATCATGATCAATCAATCATGTTTCATGATCAATCAATCATGTTTCATGAAAAATTGAAATTTAATATTGTTCTTGCGTCACTTCTGAAAAAAAATCCACATTTACTCTGAAACTACAAATACAATCGACCTCAAAATTTGCAGTCAGCAGGGCATACATGTACTAAAAGTTTGTAAAAAAAATTGGTGCAGATATCTCTCAAAGCTTTTCCTAGAGAAAAAAATTGCAATGCCGTAAAAATTGCTTGCTAGGTCCGTAAATTTCAGTAAAAGCCTACAATAAAATGTCCGCTCCGAGATTGAAATACTAATCTGTGTTACAAACAGGTGCTGAAAAATGTACATTATCAGAAAATAATCAATAAATGTGTTTTAAAGTTACACCGGATCAAATAAATCCAAATCATGCACTGTTTGTGAACTGTCATCAAAATGTCAATTTCCTACAATGACAAAAGAAATTACATTGTGTGCATTCCGTCTCTATACATGTTGTCTGTTCAAAGTCCCCACCTAAAAAGGAATAAAAAGACTATCTTTTCGTTATTATAAACCCGTGTCACGTGATGTGGCGCGCGCGCTGTACCTAAAATAAAAGAAAAACTTTCCAAACTAAACATGAAACTTCTCCGGTAACAATAATATAGACCCCATACAGAAACAAACAAACAAACAAACAAACAAACAAACAAACACCCCCCCCCCACCCCCAATTCAATTAATTTTAAAGGGGGAAAGACCCCCTACAATTGCTTTTTAAAGCAATTGATTTATATTGTAAAAAACCTTTTTAACCATTCTGTTCCGTTAATAAAAAAAAAAAATAATCTCCCCGAGACCCCCTTTTGCCCCCCCCCCTTTTTTTTTAACCCTCCACTTACAACTGAATGTAGGTTGTGTGCTATCTATCCTATCAACGTAAAACGAACGACAACTCCAGTTTTTTCCATATTATTAGGTCTTTCCACTTTTCTGTGGAAAGCCTATTGTATTTGTTCTGATTATTAGGTCTTTCCACTTTTCTGTGGAAAGACCTATTGTTTTTCTTCTGATTATTTTTTTTTTTTTTTTCTTCCGCCTAATTTTGTTCTTGCGATAAACATTTGTTTCGCAATATGTCGCTTAGATATTTGGTAAATGATATCGAACAGTTTATGCGCTTTTGAAATTTACCCTGCGTAAACGAATACTTTTCTTTGTAGGAGTTATCTCCCCAAACACTGTTTTCCTTGTTAGCGCATCTCCTTCGCAACCGTAAAATATTATGACAAATTTATTTTACAAAATTGCTCGTTATATCCTTCGCATGATTTGTCCTATTTTGACCGAAGTGATATGAACGTTCCATATGAGAGTTATTTCCCCTTATGCATTTGATATAAGTGATATGCATTTCTATCTTGTAAACCATAAGTGCTAAAGACCAAGGATCTTTTGATTTGAGGTCCTTGGTCCAAAAAAATAAAAAATAGGTCAAGGTCAAAGGTCAAGGTCATATTCCAATTTTTGAATTTGCTTATTTCCACTAATTTCCAGAAACTGTATAAGATATCGACAAATTATTTTTTCTAAATTGTTAGTTGCGACATGTCGTAACACGTAAATTTTGATTGCAAGGGTACGTTGAACGTAAAAGTGAGTTTTCTCCCCTCTTGTATTTAAAAATACGTGTATGGTGATATAACTGATTAACCAAATATAATTAAGTCCTATGGTCTTTTGATTTGAGGTCCTTGGTTTATGACCTTGAAATTGATCTCAAGGTCATAGATTAATTTGACGTTCTAGTTTTTGACCTTTGCTTTCAGCTCATATTTATACATGATATATCCATGAGACTTTTGGCGAAAGGTATCAAACCATTTAACCTTGAAAAAAACAACCGGAAGTGACCTTGTGTAAACCGGAAGTAGCTATTTTTGTACTTTATTAATAAAAAAGTATATAGAACCAGATCTTTTTGGAATCAGTGTCAATTAAATATTCAAATATTATCGGAAGTAACATTTTTCAAACCGAAAGTAACAAATTATCTCCCTTATTAAAAAATATTGTATAGAAACCATATATTTCTGGAATCAGCGTACAATAACCTATCAGTTGACGATTGAAATGACATTTTAAACTTAATTTTACAACTTTCATATTAAAATATACATTGTTTTCAGTGGAAAGACCTTCAATTGTTCTCTGAACAATTGGTTTTTAATTATTATTATTATTATTTTTTTTTTTTTTTTCTTCCGCCAAATTTTGTTCTTGCGATAAATGTTTGTTTCGCAATATGTCGCTTAGATTTTTTTCATATTGTATCGTATAGGTTATGCGCTTTTAATTTCACCCTGCTAAGCCGAACCATTTTCTTTGTAAGAGTTATCTCCTATTCACTGTTTGTCATGTGTGTGCATCTCCTTCGTAACAAAATAAGAAAGCGACAAAATTCTTTTTACAAATTGTTCGTTACATCCTCAGGAATTTTTGGCTAATTTGGATCGAAGCGATTCGATGAAATTTTATAGGAGTTATGTACCTTTACGGAATAAATTTGTCGGTATGTTTTTTTAACTCATAAACCGTTAACCGTATAACCCTGGAATGTTTTTATTTGAGTCCCCTGGGTCCTAACTTAGAAAATTAGGTCAAGGTCAAAGGTCAAGGTCATATTTTAGATTTTCATATGTCTTTGATTTCCCTATAATTCTTGAATGGTTATAGATACAGAAAATTTAAGCAGTGAAAAATGTTCAGTACTTCAAGGGGCAACTTTGTTACATTATGACTGTATTGGTTTTACCATTATGTAAGGGACATAACCCCCATTGATGGTTTATAAAAAGCCATTATTAGGCAAAACACTTAAACAAAAGGTCCTTGACCCATAGGGTCTTTTGCAATGACATTGTGAAGCAATGACCTTGACAAAGGTCACAAGGTCAAAGGTCAAGGTCATGTACATATGTGATTTGGGGCACGACTTGAAGAATTTTATGTGTGTTTGCCAACCAACCAACCAACCAACCAATAATGATCAATCAACAAATCATGATCATGATCAATCAACCAATCATGATCATGATTAATCAATCAATCAATCATGTTTCCGTCTCATGTGTTTAATATAGGGTTCAAGATCTCCTTTGTTTCTTTTTCGCTGTTTCAATTGACCCTTTCCAACGTGTTTAACCAACCAACCAACCAACCAACCAACCAACCAACCAACCAACCAACCAACCAATCAATCAATCAATCAATCAATCAATCAATCAATCATGATCAATCAATCATGATCAATCAATCATGTTTCCGTCTCGTCTCGTGTGTTTAATATAGGGTCCAAGATCTTCTTTGTTTCTTTTTCGCTGTTTCAATTGGCCCTATCCAACGTGTTTAACCAACCAACCAACCAACCAACCAACCAACCAACCAACCAATCAATCAATCAATCAATCAATCAATCAATCAATCAATCAATCAATCATGATCAATCAATCAAGTTTCCGTCTCGTCTCGTGTGTTTAATATAGGGTCCAAGATCTTCTTTGTTTCTTTTTCGCTGTTTCAATTGGCCCTATCCAACGTGTTTAACCAACCAACCAACCAACCAACCAACCAACCAACCAACCAACCAATCAATCAATCATGTTTCCGTCTCGTGTGTTTAATATAGGGTCCAAGATCTTTTTTGTTTCTTTTTCGCTGTTTGAATTGGCCCTATCCAACGTGTTTTACCAACCAACCAACTAATCAATAAATCAATCAATCAATCATGATCATGATCAATCAATCATGTTTCATGATCAATCAATCATGTTTCATGAAAAATTGAAATTTAATATTGTTCTTGCGTCACTTCTGAAAAAAAAATCCACATTTACTCTGAAACTACAAATACAATCGACCTCAAAATTTGCAGTCAGCAGGGCATACATGTACTAAAAGTTTGTAAAAAAAATTGGTGCAGATATCTCTCAAAGCTTTTCCTAGAGAAAAAAATTGCAATGCCGTAAAAATTGCTTGCTAGGTCCGTAAATTTCAGTAAAAGCCTACAATAAAATGTCCGCTCCGAGATTGAAATACTAATCTGTGTTACAAACAGGTGCTGAAAAATGTACATTATCAGAAAATAATCAATAAATGTGTTTTAAAGTTACACCGGATCAAATAAATCCAAATCATGCACTGTTTGTGAACTGTCATCAAAATGTCAATTTCCTACAATGACAAAAGAAATTACATTGTGTGCATTCCGTCTCTATACATGTTGTCTGTTCAAAGTCCCCACCTAAAAAGGAATAAAAAGACTATCTTTTCGTTATTATAAACCCGTGTCACGTGATGTGGCGCGCGCGCTGTACCTAAAATAAAAGAAAAACTTTCCAAACTAAACATGAAACTTCTCCGGTAACAATAATATAGACCCCATACAGAAACAAACAAACAAACAAACAAACAAACAAACAAACACCCCCCCCCCCCACCCCCAATTCAATTAATTTTAAAGGGGGAAAGACCCCCTACAATTGCTTTTTTAAAGCAATTGATTTATATTGTAAAAAACCTTTTTAACCATTCTGTTCCGTTAATAAAAAAAAAAATAATCTCCCCGAGACCCCCTTTTGCCCCCCCCCCTTTTTTTTAACCCTCCACTTACAACTGAATGTAGGTTGTGTGCTATCTATCCTATCAACGTAAAACGAACGACAACTCCAGTTTTTTCCATATTATTAGGTCTTTCCACTTTTCTGTGGAAAGCCTATTGTATTTGTTCTGATTATTATTATTATTATTATTTTTTTTTTTTTTTCTTCCGCCAAATTTTGTTCTTGCGATAAATGTTTGTTTCGCAATATGTCGCTTAGATTTTTTTCATATTGTATCGTATAGGTTATGCGCTTTTAAATTTCACCCTGCTAAGCCGAACCATTTTCTTTGTAAGAGTTATCTCCCTATTCACTGTTTGTCATGTGTGTGCATCTCCTTCGTAACAAAATAAGAAAGCGACAAAATTCTTTTTACAAATTGTTCGTTACATCCTCAGGAATTTTTGGCTAATTTGGATCGAAGCGATTCGATGAAATTTTATAGGAGTTATGTACCTTTACGGAATAAATTTGTCGGTATGTTTTTTTAACTCATAAACCGTTAACCGTATAACCCTGGAATGTTTTTATTTGAGTCCCCTGGGTCCTAACTTAGAAAATTAGGTCAAGGTCAAAGGTCAAGGTCATATTTTAGATTTTCATATGTCTTTGATTTCCCTATAATTCTTGAATGGTTATAGATACAGAAAATTTAAGCAGTGAAAAATGTTCAGTACTTCAAGGGGCAACTTTGTTACATTATGACTGTATTGGTTTTACCATTATGTAAGGGACATAACCCCCATTGATGGTTTATAAAAAGCCATTATTAGGCAAAACACTTAAACAAAAGGTCCTTGACCCATAGGGTCTTTTGCAATGACATTGTGAAGCAATGACCTTGACAAAGGTCACAAGGTCAAAGGTCAAGGTCATGTACATATGTGATTTGGGGCACGACTTGAAGAATTTTATGTGTGTTTGCCAACCAACCAACCAACCAACCAACCAACCAACCAATAATGATCAATCAACAAATCATGATCATGATCAATCAACCAATCATGATCATGATTAATCAATCAATCAATCATGTTTCCGTCTCATGTGTTTAATATAGGGTTCAAGATCTCCTTTGTTTCTTTTTCGCTGTTTCAATTGACCCTTTCCAACGTGTTTAACCAACCAACCAACCAACCAACCAACCAACCAACCAACCAACCAACCAACCAACCAATCAATCAATCAATCAATCAATCAATCAATCAATCATGATCAATCAATCATGATCAATCAATCATGTTTCCGTCTCGTCTCGTGTGTTTAATATAGGGTCCAAGATCTTCTTTGTTTCTTTTTCGCTGTTTCAATTGGCCCTATCCAACGTGTTTAACCAACCAACCAACCAACCAACCAACCAACCAACCAACCAATCAATCAATCAATCAATCATGATCAATCAATCAAGTTTCCGTCTCGTCTCGTGTGTTTAATATAGGGTCCAAGATCTTCTTTGTTTCTTTTTCGCTGTTTCAATTGGCCCTATCCAACGTGTTTAACCAACCAACCAACCAACCAACCAACCAACCAACCAACCAACCAATCAATCAATCATGTTTCCGTCTCGTGTGTTTAATATAGGGTCCAAGATCTTTTTTGTTTCTTTTTCGCTGTTTGAATTGGCCCTATCCAACGTGTTTTACCAACCAACCAACTAATCAATAAATCAATCAATCAATCATGATCATGATCAATCAATCATGTTTCATGATCAATCAATCATGTTCATGAAAAATTGAAATTTAATATTGTTCTTGCGTCACTTCTGAAAAAAAATCCACATTTACTCTGAAACTACAAATACAATCGACCTCAAAATTTGCAGTCAGCAGGGCATACATGTACTAAAAGTTTGTAAAAAAAATTGGTGCAGATATCTCTCAAAGCTTTTCCTAGAGAAAAAAATTGCAATGCCGTAAAAATTGCTTGCTAGGTCCGTAAATTTCAGTAAAAGCCTACAATAAAATGTCCGCTCCGAGATTGAAATACTAATCTGTGTTACAAACAGGTGCTGAAAAATGTACATTATCAGAAAATAATCAATAAATGTGTTTTAAAGTTACACCGGATCAAATAAATCCAAATCATGCACTGTTTGTGAACTGTCATCAAAATGTCAATTTCCTACAATGACAAAAGAAATTACATTGTGTGCATTCCGTCTCTATACATGTTGTCTGTTCAAAGTCCCCACCTAAAAAGGAATAAAAAGACTATCTTTTCGTTATTATAAACCCGTGTCACGTGATGTGGCGCGCGCGCTGTACCTAAAATAAAAGAAAAACTTTCCAAACTAAACATGAAACTTCTCCGGTAACAATAATATAGACCCCATACAGAAACAAACAAACAAACAAACAAACAAACAAACAAACACCCCCCCCCCCCACCCCCAATTCAATTAATTTTAAAGGGGAAAGACCCCCTACAATTGCTTTTTTAAAGCAATTGATTTATATTGTAAAAAACCTTTTTAACCATTCTGTTCCGTTAATAAAAAAAAAAAATAATCTCCCCGAGACCCCCTTTTGCCCCCCCCCCCTTTTTTTTTAACCCTCCACTTACAACTGAATGTAGGTTGTGTGCTATCTATCCTATCAACGTAAAACGAACGACAACTCCAGTTTTTTCCATATTATTAGGTCTTTCCACTTTTCTGTGGAAAGCCTATTGTATTTGTTCTGATTATTATTATTATTATTATTTTTTTTTTTTTTTCTTCCGCCAAATTTTGTTCTTGCGATAAATGTTTGTTTCGCAATATGTCGCTTAGATTTTTTTCATATTGTATCGTATAGGTTATGCGCTTTTAAATTTCACCCTGCTAAGCCGAACCATTTTCTTTGTAAGAGTTATCTCCCTATTCACTGTTTGTCATGTGTGTGCATCTCCTTCGTAACAAAATAAGAAAGCGACAAAATTCTTTTTACAAATTGTTCGTTACATCCTCAGGAATTTTTGGCTAATTTGGATCGAAGCGATTCGATGAAATTTTATAGGAGTTATGTACCTTTACGGAATAAATTTGTCGGTATGTTTTTTTAACTCATAAACCGTTAACCGTATAACCCTGGAATGTTTTTATTTGAGTCCCCTGGGTCCTAACTTAGAAAATTAGGTCAAGGTCAAAGGTCAAGGTCATATTTAGATTTTCATATGTCTTTGATTTCCCTATAATTCTTGAATGGTTATAGATACAGAAAATTTAAGCAGTGAAAAATGTTCAGTACTTCAAGGGGCAACTTTGTTACATTATGACTGTATTGGTTTTACCATTATGTAAGGGACATAACCCCCATTGATGGTTTATAAAAAGCCATTATTAGGCAAAACACTTAAACAAAAGGTCCTTGACCCATAGGGTCTTTTGCAATGACATTGTGAAGCAATGACCTTGACAAAGGTCACAAGGTCAAAGGTCAAGGTCATGTACATATGTGATTTGGGGCACGACTTGAAGAATTTTATGTGTGTTTGCCAACCAACCAACCAACCAACCAACCAACCAACCAATAATGATCAATCAACAAATCA
>NW_027267002.1:0-14415 GCF_963676685.1 Mytilus edulis
ATAGACAGATAGTATGAGGATTATATGTATTTACAATGGAGACAAAAAGACTTTTCTTCTATCATGTCTATATCCAGACAATAACATTAGCAAACAAAGGGGTAACTTCCATGAGCATGATGAGGACATCATTACAAGAGAAAACATCAATAGCATTATATAAGAAAAACACATAACAAATCAATTACAAACCAACCGCGCGCCGCGACAAAGTTACTGAGATTGTCGAAAATCACGCGCTTACCACAGCGCTATCCAAAAATCCTGGGAGAACACTGCACATATCATCAAGGATCATCAGAATGATAAAGACATAAATATAATACCATCTCCAAGTAAAACTTTCAAACTTAAAGTTGGCTGTTTTTATGCCCACCTACAATAGTAGGGGGGCATAGTTATGTTTTTGCGTCTGTGCGTCCGTTCGTCGTCTGTCCCGTCCGTTCGTTCGTCTGTTCGTTCATACCGTTTCGTTCGTCCGTCTGTCCCGCTTCAGGTTAAAGTTTTTGGTCAAGGTAATTTTTGATGAAGCTGAAGTCCAATTAACTTGAAACTAAGTACACATGTTCCTTATGTTATGATCTTTCTAATTTTACAACCAAATTAAACTTTTGACCCCAATTTCACGGTCCCACTGAACATAGAAAATGAAAGTGTGAGTTTCAGGTTAAAGTTTTTGGTCAAGGTAGTTTTTGATGAAGCTGAAGTCCAATCAACTTGAAACTTAGTACACATGTTCCCTATGGTGTGATCTTTCTAATTTAATGCCAATTAGATTTTTTACCCAATTTCACGGTCTATTGAACATGTAAAATAATAGTGCAAGTGGGGCATCGTGTACTTTGGACACATTCTTGTTTTAGATAGAAATTTTACGCATTTTTCTTTGAAAACAAGAAAACATATGATTCAAAAACAGTATTTGACATTTGAGAGGACAAAACATATTATTGCGATACTGCATGCAAATTTTGTTGGGCAAATTCCAAACAATTTGTCAAAAAACATCATTTGTACCTTTTTTAATTACGGAAATTTCCTATCCGTCATCAGCTCCACATTATTTTTTTCTTTACAATCAATTTGATAGTTTCGATGTGATTATGTAGACTTTGTAGAGAAGTTAATTATTTTTGAGTGATTTGAATATATAGTAGTTCTTTCATGTATTTTCTGTAAACAAGTTATATTTTTGTTAATAAAATTTTGACTTTATATAAAAGTTAACCAAATCTTCGGATAAGAGGTTTTCCCGGATAATGACTATAGTTGACATGTGTGAAAATACATTGTATGTCAATGTTTAACCTCAGAGCAATTAATATGCATGCAAGTGTCGGGGGAAAAGTACTCTTGAAGTTTCGCAGAGATTTGGTGTGTGACAAGGCGATGCTAAAACCAACTTCTCTTGATATCTTGCTTTCGTGGGGCCATCAGTGATGTTATGAGACTTGCACAGAAAGCAAATTGGTGCATCTTTAAATTAGATTGATTGATTGATTGTTGATTGCTAAACGTTCAGTGGCAAATATTTCATGCATGTTCAGGACGAGAACAAGTTAATAATAAAAACAATAAGTAGGTTTTGTCATAATAGAGGCCATTCGGATGATGATCGGGAAAATTTAGACTGCATATGGAAAATGATGGTATATTGGATTGGGACAGAAATTTTCCATTGCAACATGCCACTACGGACCCCTCAAAGAGTGTATGCAAGGGTTTTTTAACGTGCAAAGAACGTAACACTCCCTTTACACGAGACATCGGATTTAACGTCCCCATTCTGACCGGACGTGACTTCGAACTTGATACATCCCGCACTGCCAAACGGACGCCCCATTTGGTTTTACTGCCGGTCAGGGGAAGACCAAGTGACCATATTTCGTTTCCCCAGTCACCCTTGGGGAACTTTAAATTAGAAAAAAACAGAAATCCATCTATGTGATCAAACTGATCGACATGTATCCTCACAACCTGACACTTTTATACGATCTCGCGCTCAGTTCTTCCTTGTAGTTTGGATATGAAAACAGGGTTTTTGTGTAAAAGAAAAACCTTTAAAAAAACCCCAGAAAACTACGCAAAACTGAGTCCTCTAAACGTGTTGACAGTCTTTTAAGTTGTGCTTATTAATGTGAGTAATTCATTTATCCATGCATAACCAAGTACTTATTGAAGTCAACACCTGTGCAATTAAGTAAAACAGTTTCTGAAAAATTAGAATTTGAACTTGCTGTCAGTTCATTAATAACGATTGTTAGTGATGTGATTTGTTCTTCCATAAGAAAAAGCCTTTCTCATGTAGCACATCCTCTATATATACCGATCAATTTTACCCAAGATTGTCTCTGATGCTTACCAAACTGCCAAACTCCAGAACTAACTAGACATTGTGACCATACCTGTCAAACTGACCCGTATTTTGCGGGTGTAACCCGAGATTTTTACAATTCTGAGGGATCACCCGGAACACCCGCCGGTTCATTGAAATAACCCGGAATTCAGAAAATGACCCAATTTCACCCGTATTTCTTAGCCTTGAGATTGATTTCATAAGTAATATTCCTTTGAAATACCGGCAAATTCGTAATTCTTCCATGAACAGGAAGTTCATCTAGCTATGTAAACTGTCAAATTAAGTGACCCATTAAGTGCATGGCTTCACTTGACAGCTTTGGTGCCAAACACACTGTTAATTAACACCAATTACCTTAGCTTTAGGTCTAAATAAATTGCACCTTTGTTTACAAACTGCACTAGAGTTACTTCCCCTTATTTGTCACCATTCAAAATTATTCCTTATATTTACGTTTTATGGGTGAAAAAGATTAAATCATAAAAATATGAAATTCAAATACATATGAAAAATGACTTTTTCATTTTTTTTATACCTTTATACAATTTTTTAAAAAAGTTGAAAATTATTTTTTTACATTTATACTTCCTTTAACTGTATTACTATATTTTATCATAGTCTAATTTCCTTGTTAAATGAAAAGTAAAATGGTTAAAGGCTACATAGTCCATATTCTAAACTTATGGACTATGAAACTTATAAATTACAATGTATGTGATGTATGTGAAAAGGAAGTAGAAAATATCACTCATTTATTTCTATTATGTTCTGAATTAGTAGAATTTCATCTGTTTATGCAACAGAAGTTGTCAGTTTTTATTTGATAATGTTGATTCTGACAAAATTGATAATTTAGTGTATGAAGAGGTATTTATGTTTGGTTTATTTGGATCTATCAAAGGCGTAAATGTAAGTTTTGTCAATTTCATGTTATCTGTAGCGAGATATTGTATCTTCAGAAGAAGGAATTTACTTAAAAATTTAAACAGTAATGTTGATCTTATTAGACTATTTAAATACACTGTAAAACATTATATAACTTACCTGTATGAATATTTGTGTGATGCAAAATGTATGAGAAATGTTTTTGAGAAACACTTTTTAAAAAATAATATTCTGGTACAAGAAACGAAGGTGTCATAACATTTAATTTCTAATTATTGTGCTGATTATATATATGTGATTATACTTAAACATTGCTTTGTGATAATTTTGTGTAATATGTAATATATCTGTTGTATATATATGTTGAAGAATTGAATAAAGATAAAAAAAAAAAAGTCCATAGTCTCAAACATTTAAGAATTACATTATATGCTAGTGTTTGATGATTGTAGTTTTTTTCTCAAAAAAGTAAAGCACATAAGATTGAGTAACACAAATTTATAAAATCTTTAAAAGTGCAATGAAATAACATTACTAAGATTTAAAATGACTTAACAAAGTGAACATGCATTGATGTTTTGGTATCTTTGATATACATTATAAGAAAATTGTACCATAAATACTGAAATTCAGCTCGAAAAAGTTTGTACGCGTATGACCTGAGATTTGATTCTTCAATGCAGGTCATGACCTGCATTTTCATCGTCACAGGTTGACAGGTATGATTGTGACACCTTACAATTCAGACACAGTGGGGCCAAGGGATATGAAATATAGAGTAGTTTAGCTCTGAGCTCAATTAGGGGATGCCATATCTGCTGCAGGAAAATTGAAGTCTTTGTTAAGACATTTGGGATTGACAGTGCAGATACATCATGCATATGCATATGGGAATATTGGTCACGAACATTGATCGAAACTTTGCACTCACATTTCATTTGTGTTTCCTATGCAAAGGTAAGACTATATCTGACGAGTTTGACCGAATCATGACAGTATTTTCGCTTCAGATAGCATTTGTACTCAAAAACTGTGTTTGGTTTGAACAAACTCTGTCCTGCGCTGACTTGTTCTTATAAAAAAGGGAAGTGTCTTGTAATGCTAATAAGTGTACTGCATCCTCATATGATGACTATGAGATTGATTCATGTCCCTATTTTATGAATACTTGAGCTATTGTGTGTCGCTTTTAAAAGTTATATAAGGGTCATGACTGATTCTGAATTACAACATTAGAAAATTGGCATTGCATTGTATAATTTTTCATCCTTCCCTTAAAAAATTAATGAGGTAACTTTTTTACCAGGATTATCCACTAAAAAAATGTTCATACACCAAACTGACTGTTTTACACTCAATTTTTTTAAACCTCGAATTCGCCTCGGGTGACTATAGTATATTTGGTGTTATAACTGCTCTGTCCAGACTTTGCAAAAACACAATATGTATTGTATCTATAACTAGATACTAATTTTCACAAAATACACAACCTTTAAGATGCAAAATTAAAAACACTGTTTCAGCGCTTGGATTTTGTTTTTTTTCAAAGATAGAAAAAATATGAAATAGTTTGATAAACTGGTGTTTTATACTTTAAGAAAATAATTCTGTAATATACTATAGTGAAATACTATACACAATATGAAAGTTTATGGATGTGAAAAGGTCAAGGCCACTTCTTCTTTTGCTATGTCTTAAATGGAAAAAAATCAGAAGGTTCCAAATCAACGCCATTTTGTAATGGCAGCTCTACATATAAGTAGTCAAAATTGTCGTTTTAACATCGTTTATAGCAATATGCTTATGATTGAATCGTTTTTGTAGCATTCTATTGAATAAATATCAGAATATTTCTCCTTTTTGTCCTTGTGGTTGAAATATTGATATTTTTAGGTCTGACCTTTGACCTCAATTTCACAAAATTGTGACCACTCTGGATTTTTACGACCCACTTTTCTTATTGTACATGTTTTCCTCTTTCCATCGATATATAATTTAGGTGTGTGTTATTCCGGACCATTAAAGTTTTAAGAAATCAACTCTGGTTGCAGTACTATGAAGGGAAAATCTAAATTTTAAAGAATATTAAAGAATTGAGTACTTCTTTATGTTAATTTTTTGGGTTGTAAAAGCATTTACCAAAGTACATTTTGAATGAAGCTCCAAAGCCCTTCATTCATAAATGTGTGCACTATCAACGCTTTACAACCCTTTGAAATTACTAAAAGAAGCATTCAATACTTATAATCACATTTTTTTCCGCTATGATCATGAAAACACGATTCCTATCAAGTATTTTCTTTTATTTATCAGTGCACTTTATTGTAAAAGCTCTTGCCATTATGAATGTTACAATTCATTTTGAATGAAGGTTAATTTCAGAATGACACGAGATTGCTGTTACCAATCACATATTATAATGAAACATACATCTAATGTAATTATTGATATTTGAAAAGAAAATTAAAGAAAATTTACAGCTGCAAAAGACTTTAAGTAAAGAAAAAAGAATAATTTTATAAAGATTCTAATGAAGAAATCTGTTGGCTGATTATTTTGGGTATTGAATCTAATATCTAGCAGATACTGATATAATCATTGATTGGTGTTTACATTGCAATAGAACTTCTGTCAAAAGTTTATAGTCAGGATCTAAAAAAAGTGGTTTTTAGCTGATCCTGGTATAATATACTTCTTTACTGGATATGCCACCATTCGCAATTTATCAATTAACAAATTGACAATGTGTTATAGGTTTCGGATCAGTCTTATTCTGCTTTTTGGTAAAAACAACTAGTGATTACAAAAAAAAAGAGAGAAAAAGTATGAAATACCCGGCAACGTCCACTTGTATTTTTGTCCATCTAATGAGTTGAGCCTTTTTCAACTGATTTTTATGCAGTTAAGCTGCATTATGCGGCACCCTAGATTTGTGTTCTACCAATAAATCCTGAAATACTTGCCATTGTAATTATCTAGCTTGTTACTAAGTTATATATAACTAATTGAACACTTTTTAATACTTTTTATTCTGGATTACAAAAAAAATGACCAGAAAAACCTTTAAATGATCGTCGATTTATCCAATAAGTTTTAATGTTCACATAGGAAGTAGTGCTTATAAAAATCCTTGTGTAGTTCATTATGACTTGTGCTTTTAGCTAAGATGTCAAAGAACAATTGTATGAAATATTTAATCGCCGAAAATTTCTTAAGACAAGCAGTTTAGATTTCCTAAATGACAAAAGTCGTAGGAATATTGTTTGTCATCAATACGTAGTACAACTACGTCAGTAGTCATTATATAATTTCAACTGTTCATGCTGTTGGCGGCAATTTCAAATTAGAAAAAGAAATTTTCGTAACTTTTCAATTGGGAGCAGGTGTGCAAATTAGCAGTGGTCGAGACCTTCCACTTTTGCAAGCGGAATTTCGACTAGGATAGTTGGTTTCTAGCTACGCCCGACGTAGTCGCCTTACATTGGAAAGAAATAAGAAATTACTTTGCAAACCTTTTCACCAGTTCACCAAAGTCTCCAATTAAACGAGCTAAAAACTTATTTTTATCATTATTATTCATGACGGCGATGTTTATTTGTTCAACCGCTAGCTTTATACAGAAAATTACCGACAAATATTGAATAAATTCGAGTAAAAGTATCTGATTGACAAAAACACATTGTAAACACATAACAATGGCGGCCGTGAAGACAAAATGTTACAAAATCGGATCCGATTCCGGAAGCGGATAAGGGTAATTCTGGGTTGACGATCATTTACAAAATAAATCCAAGCAGGTGAAAAATACATCTTATGCATGGTAAATGATATATAACACTAGTATTGTAAACCAAAAGATATATGTAAAAGAAAGAAACAGCAGAAACATATTTTATTCAAAAACTAAAAATTACTTTTTGATAATTTTAATTTAAAAATCCAATACAACGTGACAGCTGGGAAACAGTACATCTAACAATATACATGTTCATGGTCACAGTCTAAATTTTCTTTATAAATGATAAATCATGATAATGCATGTGAGATGCTTTTAAAGTGTAAACATATTTACTGCAATTTCGAGGGGCTATTTGTTTTTTCTCAATTTTGAAGGGGTCAATTAAGGTAGCTGAAAGTTTCATTCTTAGTTTCACAAATTATGCAACTATATTATATGATACCTTAATGTAAGTAAATCATATGATGGCATTCTTTAGGCCACTCTACCCCCTCCTGTTTGATAATTTGGAACAATGGCGGATTCCAGCCATTTAAAAAGGGGGTGGTTCCAACCCAGAGTAAAGGGGGGGGGTGGTGGTTCCAACTATATGCTCCCATTCAAATGCATTGATCGGCCAAAAAAAGGGAGGGGTTCCAACCCCTGGAACCCCCCCAGGATCCGCCACTGTGGAAACGTTCGAGCTCCCTACCCCTAAACCATATGTGGGGCAGATCCAGGATTTTAGGTTAGGAGGGGCGCAAACTTAAATTTTTGCTGAGCAGAGTGAGGCTAAAAAAAAATTGAGGTAAAATTATCGGAATTTTCTTTATTAAGCTGAGAAACAACCCATGCTTTGCAAATTTAAGGGGGGGTGCAAGCCCGCAACCCTCCCCCGTCTAAATCGCCCCCTACATATATTCAAGTATAGGAAAATATAATAAATAAAAAATGAAATATAGGGGGAGTCCCTGGAGTTACCCCACCCTCCCTGTTTGAGAACTTGGAAACGGTCGAGATCCACACCCCTTAACCATATATATTCATGTTTGTGACAATATGAAAAATCAAATGAAATATAGGAAGAGTCGCTAGGGGTCACCCCACCCCTCCTGTTTTAGAATTTAAAAATGGTCGAGATCCCCATCCCTAAACACTGATTATATTCATGTATAACAATATAAACAAATCAGATGAAAGATAGGGGGAGTCCCTGAGGTCACTGTTCACGCTCCTGTTTGAGAACTTGGAAATGGTCAAGATCCATACCCCTAAACCATATATACTCATGTATGGGACAATATAACAAATCAAATGAAATATAAGGGAAGTCCCTGTGGTCATCCCAACCCTCCGTTTGAGAACTTGGAAACGGTCGAGATCCCCACACAAAACAATATATATTCATGTATGGATCAATATAACTAATTAAATGAAATATAGGGGGAGTGCCTTGGGTCACCTACCTTTCCTGTTTGAGAACTTGGACGCTCCAGTCATGCTTCAGTGATTACCTATATAAGCAACATTTTTTCCCTAAAAGGGGGGGCGGGCGGGCCCCCTGCCCCCTAAATCCTCTGCCTACCCCTACCTGTTTGAGAACTTGAAAACCGTTGAGATCCCTACCCCTAAATTATATATATTCATTTGTATGGGACAAAATAACAAATCATTTACATTTACTATGGGCAAGTCAGTCAGACCTCATCTTTGATCCCTGTTGTAGTGAACATTTGTCTGATTCGTGTCTCATAACTTTTGTACTATAGAACACACACTCAGTTTTCTTTCCAGGGAAACAGTCCATTCATACTATTACATGTTCATACTACGTCAAATTGAACTTCTAGCAGTCAAATAAAACCAAGGTTAACTACCAAGTAGAACAACTGCAATCATTGGGAACTTGTACCACTGCAGACTCACCATAAAAAATATACATTGATATATGCATTGCTTTTGAAACCATGATAACATATAAATTATTTGCCTTAATAAATAAATCATTAGATAACATGAATGTACTATATATGAATGTTTAATGTTGAGGCAACATTGCCACAGTTTTCATAATTACGGTTGCCTTGGTTTTTGGTTAACTGCCTTCAGCGCTTACAGCGCTTTGATTATAGTTCGTTCTTATGTTGTACTGTTTATACCACTGTCCAGGTTAGGGGGAGGGTTGGGATCCCGCTAAAATGTTTAAGCCGCCACATTATTTATGTATGTGCCTGTCCAAGTCAGGAGCCTGTAATTCAGTGGATATCGTTTGTTTATATGTTCATATTTGTTTTTCGTTCATTTTTTTTACATAAATAAGGCCGTTAGTTTTCTCGTTTGAATTGTTTTACATTGTCTTATCAGGGCGTATTATAGCTGACTATGCGGTATGGGCATTTACTCATTGTTGAAGGCCGTATGGTGACCTATAGTTGTTAATGTCTGTGTCATTTTGGTCTTTTGTGGATAGTTGTCTCATTGGCAATCATACACATCTTCTTTTTTATAAGGTCTCTCTAGACCCATTACATTTTTTGTGGGTTTTATTAAGCATTAGTTGAACCATTTTAGATATTTAGCTCCAGTTTTCTGCAGCTTGTTATATACAGTCAATGCAAATATACTTTTATCTTTATAGAAATGTCAGTGAAATGCAGATTACTTGAAGGATTAGCATTGTTTCCAAAAGACATGTCACCTAAATGGAGGGTTCACGTCTTCAAGCAGGCATTTGTAAGTTTGTTAGTATCAAAGTTTTTTTGATGAACATCATTTTATTGCAGATGTGTCAATTAATATCCCTAGATAGGTCATTACACTTTTTGAAATGAAATATTGTCTCTTTTATGTATATAATAACCATTAAATAGATTTCAGAATGTGATAGAGTAGACATTTATTTTGTATGAAAAATATTCAAAACAAGAGAGATACATTTGATGATCCTAAATACATTTAGTCCATCATTTTTACTGAAGTATTTTTCACTACAGTTTTGGATAATAAGGAAATAACTAACTCTAAT
Organism: Mytilus edulis; assembly: GCF_963676685.1. Lineage (NCBI taxonomy): Eukaryota > Metazoa > Mollusca > Bivalvia > Mytilida > Mytilidae > Mytilus > Mytilus edulis. The sequence goes on from NW_027267002.1 coordinate 9,988, forward strand.
ATTTTCACATAACTATTAAACTTTAATATGGACCATAAATGCTGAAATGGTTTTCTAAATCTAAGCATATGAAAATTTTAAACTCGTAATTTTGATTTTCTGATTTTGTTTGAATAGATAATCTAAAAATATAATAACATATTGTTTTGTAAATCTTTTAGTCTGCACAGATTGGCAAATTAGAAAATACAGCCATGACATCCTTCCCTACCTTACTTCTACATTTAGGACCTAATGCCAACCATCTTGTTCATGATCTTATCAGGTATGCTATACATTAAGTTAAAGAGGTTTCCAGTTAACACAGATTTTATTTTTATTTTTTAGAAATCTTCAATTAGTATGTGAAGCATTTCAACATGTTGACACTATTAAAAAATAATAGAACATTTAGTTATTTCATGTCAAACTTATAAAATATTATATCTATTCAAAAGATAATTGAAATTTGTTTCTAAGACATCAAATTAATCAAAAATGCATTTTTTTTTATACCCCTGCTTTAAAAAGAGGGGGTATACTGTTTTACATATCTGTCCATCTGTCAGTCCGTTTCCGTGAATGTTTTTCATCGCATCTTTCTCTGGAACTACATAACAAGGATTTCTGAAAATTGGTTTCAGGGTTTATGTTAGTCAACTATACTATGTGATGAGTTTTAAAGATTCATCACTCAACAACTCCTTGTTTACCTTATACCTTTAGCTGGACAGGGGTATCATTAATTAACAGTAGCTCACAGATTCACTTGTATTTCAGCCCTGTTATAGATGATAGAAGTAGAGAAGTTCAGTTATCATTGGCCAATAATGTAGGGATTTTAGCCTGTGTTGTTTGCAGGAAGGCTGTCCTAAGGTAATTAATGTTTATGATACATTTAAGATTGCATTTGTTGTTAGCAATATTTTTGGTTTCAATTTAATCATCAGAAAAAAGAAGAAATATTCATCATATGATAGAAGGGTATAGTTATGATGTAAATGAAACAAAACTGTCAGGTACTGTAAACAATTGAAACAAAGACTTCTTCAAAAAGACTGTACAGAATAAAGCATAAAGTCATAAGAGACCTCAAATTAAAAAAAAATAATTCATATGTTTTTTATAACTCAATGGATGGTTTTTCATTATAAAACTTATGTACAAATACTTTTTTTCTGAAGAAAATTCTTTAATTTGTTCATATTAAGAAGAAGTTTACTTTATTTTAATTGCAATTCCCTGACATATTATCGGTATGCAAAGTGACCTCTATGTGACCCATCTCTTAAAAATCTGATGATCGCAATACGCATGGATGTCCTTAAAATAAACTGTTATCTGATTGTACATGTTAAACACAACAACACTGACCGATTAAAAAAAATTTAACAGTTATACGAAATTTATGCGAAAAAATGATAAAATCGTGCACAGAAGACTAAGTTTATGATGTCTGTGTCATTGTTCAAGAATTGGAATAACATTATTTTTCACTGGTCACTCGTTTATTATGACTTTAATTGCAAGTGTTATGACAATGCTTTTACAAAGAAAATTCAGTTACAAAGTATTTAATTTTTTCAGTTTCAAAATGAAATTATTTTCTAGGCATGAATTCTTGTGAAAAGTTACAAGTTGTTATAAATGATTTCTGTTTCAGGTACAAATCTGATGGGTTAAAAAGTCCTTTTTATGAGTCATTTGAGATACAGTGCTTGTCTTGTGACAACTTAAAAGGTATTTTTAATAGCATAAATTGTCAAAATATCACCTGCTTGTTCGGGTGCACTCGACTCCAATCTTAATTGACTAGGATTGTCAGTTTTTCTATCGAAAGTCTTGGTTTTCTCTAAGCAATCTGGCTTCATCCACCAACAAAAATTGGCCGCCACGTAATATCCCAAAAGCTGTGATTAAAGTGGCGGTAAAACACCAAAAATCATAATCAAATCAAGTTCCAGTTTTTGTTAAAGCTTACTTACCATGAATTCATGGTCAAATCAACTTGAAATTTAATACACATGTTCAGTTTGGTGTGGAATCTCACAGTGCACTTTAATAATTAAAATGAGATTGTAGATTGAGCGTGGTGTCATATGAACTTTTTCTGGATTTCACATTGTTTTAATGAATATACTGGACTGTATTAAAGTTTGTAACATAGAATCTCTACAGGAATATAACATCTAATTTCATCAGTGAGAAAGGGAAAATGAAATATCATAAATTTACTTGATAAAGAAGACATTTTGGAAGTGAAAATTTGATAGTTTGGAATAGAATCAACATATACCTTGATATGTGTGTAAATTGATAACTATGCTATTTAATATGAAGAAGTTAAATATATATCCTGCATTTTATTTTCAGATGAGCAGTCCAACAATGCCTCTAAGAGCAGACCAAACCTAGTGGATCCAAATATGTTTGTTCCTTATCTGACTTTACTGTCATCAGATGATACAGCAATCAAGAAAAGTGAGAGATTTAACACCCTATCACTCAATTTAAAGTTTTGATGAAGTTTACAGTTAAAATGATTGCCAAATCAATACAGAAATGTGTTCATCTCATGTTGATCAAATCTTTTCATTTTACACTATATGACTTAAAACTAATATTTTTGCTCCAGTTGTAAACAATACACCTTATCGCTATTCCCGGCTGACCGTCCGCTTGAACTTTTGACGTCAACAACAATCACTTTTCCATTGTGGCGTCAGACATTTGTTTTATGACGTCAAAATTTTACGGGAACCTGTGTGATTTCCAGCAATGGCGGACAAATAGCGATAAGGTGTATAGTCAAACATGTGAACACATTTTAGTTCTCTTCAATACATTGTTACTGTTTTAAAATACCATAATGATGAAATCATCTGCAACATGATTTTTTTTCATAAATTAAGTGTTATCAATGCTATTTATATTGTTGCTTTGTTTCTGTGTTGACAATCCAAACGTTATGTTATAGGTATTATAGAGAGTTTGAAGAGAATGTTTGGACATATAGGAGTGAGGGCCAAAAGTTCTACAATAGTCAGTATGTTAGATACAGCTCTAGATGTCCTCGTTGATCCTGATTATAATATCAGAGTTAGTTTTAGGTAAGTTCTACAATATTCAGTATGTTAGCTACAACTCTAGATGTCCTCGTGATCCTGATTATAAGAGTTAGTTTTAGGTAAGTTCTACAATAGTCAGTATGTTAGATACAACTCTAGATGTCCTCGTTGATCTTGATTATATCAGAGTTAGTTTTAGGTAAGTTCTACAATATTCAGTATGTTAGATACAACTCTAGATGTCCTCGTTGATCCTGATTATAAGAGTTAGTTTTAGGTAAGTTCTACAATAGTCAGTATGTTAGCTACAACTCTAGATGTCCTCGTTGATCCTGATTATAAGAGTAGTTTTAGGTAAGTTCTACAATAGTCAGTATGTTAGATACAGCTCTAGATGTCCTCGTTGATCCTGATTATAATATCAGAGTTAGTTTTAGGTAAGTTCTACAATATTCAGTATGTTAGCTACAGCTCTAGATGTCCTCGTTGATCCTGATTATATCAGAGTTAGTTTTAGGTAAGTTCTACAATAGTCAGTATGTTAGATACAGCTTTAGATGTCCTCGTTGATCCTGATTATTAATATCAGAGTTAGTTTTAGGTAAGTTCTACAATAGTCAGTATGTTAGATACAACTCTAGATGTCCTCGTTGATCCTGATTATATCATAGTTAGTTTTAGGTAAGTTCTACAATAGTCAGTATGTTAGATACAACTCTAGATGTCCTCGTTGATCTTGATTATATCATAGTTAGTTTTAGGTAAGTTCTACAATAGTCAGTATGTTAGATACAACTCTAGATGTCCTCGTTGATCCTGATTATAAGAGTTAGTTTTAGGTAAGTTCTACAATAGTCAGTATGTTAGCTACAACTCTAGATGTCCTCGTTGATCCTGATTATATAGAGTTAGTTTTAGGTAAGTTCTACAATAGTTAGTATGTTAGATACAACTCTAGATGTCCTCGTTGATCCTGATTATATCAGAGTTAGTTTTAGGTAAGTTCTACAATAGTCAGTATGTTAGATACAGCTCTAGATGTCCTCGTTGATCCTGATTATAATATCAGAGTTAGTTTTAGGTAAGTTCTACAATAGTCAGTATGTTAGATACAACTCTAGATGTCCTCGTTGATCTGATTATAATATCAGAGTTAGTTTTAGGTAAGTTCTACAATAGTCAGTATGTTAGATACAACTCTAGATGTCCTTGTTGATCTTGATTATATCAGAGTTAGTTTTAGGTAAGTTCTACAATATTCAGTATGTTAGATACAACTCTAGATGTCCTCGTTGATCCTGATTATAATATCAGAGTTAGTTTTAGGTAAGTTCTACAATAGTCAGTATGTTAGATACAACTCTAGATGTCCTCGTTGATC
>NW_027267003.1:0-1000 GCF_963676685.1 Mytilus edulis
ATGCAAATAAAAAACGCACAGCTTCTTAATGCTCCATCAAGTAATTTTTTAAATCTTTTTTGAATGAGCTTGTACTTGAGGTTGATTTTTTCAAGTTATTCCATAAAATAGATCCTGAATATATAAAAGATTTCTTATAAAGATCTGTTTTGGCTTTTGGAACTTGTAAATTTTTGCAAGAGGCATTTCTCAAACGATATTGGTTTATTTCTGGCATTTCTTTAAATTTTTCAATGAGATTTACAGGGGCTTCATTCTTAAGGCATTAATTATGCATCAAAACTTATTTGTGGTATGAGATTCTGTTCTCTACTGTCATCCATCCAAGCTGTTTAAACAGTGGAGCTGATGATGAAAGTGGATCAGCATCTAAAATAAGTCTTGCAGCCCTTTTCTGCAATTTTATTATTCTAACTAGCTCATTTTTAGCACAACCACTCCAAATAATACAACAATAATCTATCAGTGGGAGAATATAACCATTATAAAATAATTTTCTTAGATCAATATTTAGAAATTTCTTGATTTTAGAGAGTGGAGATCATCTTGTACTTTTAATTATATCACCAATAGTCTTTCCTGATGTATGCATAGTTGTGTAATCAGCATACAAGTCTGTATGGCAGTTTTTGATGTGTAATGGAAGGTCATTTATGAACAAAACAAACAAAATGGGACCAAGTATTGAGCCCTGTGGAACACCAAAATTTATAATTTTTTTTATCAGAAAACTGATTATTTATATGGACTTGCTGTGTTCTTTCATTCAAATATGATTTTAAAAAATCAACAGTATCTTCATGGAAGCCAAAAATTAGAAGTTTTTTACATAGAATTTCATGATCAACACCATCGAAAGCTTTCTTAAAATCCAAGAGGACAGCCAAATTGATATTTCCATTATTCATTTCATGTAGCCATTTATCAATAATATTAATGAGGGCAGTTTGACATGAAATGGTTGTTTTATTTGGCGCAAATGAATGCTGCAGTTTTTACA